>NC_092631.1:43070411-43140945 GCF_039555335.1 Amphiura filiformis | reverse complement strand
TATGAATCATTTCATGAATATTCTTGTCTCCCAAACGGCGGAATGATTTGTTGCAATAGCTACATTGATGAGGTTTCTCTCCTGTATGAATCATTTCATGTTTATTCTTGTTTCCCAATGACGTGAATGATTTGTTACAATAGCTGCATTTATGAAGTTTCTCTCCTGTATGAATCATTTCATGCGTGTTCTTGTCTCCCAAACAGCGGAATGACTTGTTGCAATAGCTACATTGATGAGGTTTCTCTCCTGTATGAATCATTTCATGGTCTTTCTTGTGTCCTAATTGTCGGAATGATTTGTTACAATATCTACATTTATGTGGTTTCTCTTCTGTATGAGTCTTTTCATGCATATTCTTGTTTCCCAATTGGCTGAATGATTTGTTGCAATAGCTACATTGATGAGGTTTCTGTCTTGTATGAATCATTTCATGTTCTTTCTTGTGGCCCATTTGGCTGAATGATTTATTACAATAGCTGCATTTATGCCGTTTCTTTACTTCACCTTGCTTATCCTTCTTTGCATTCAAATGACCTGAAACCCCTTTCCATATTTTGTGATCTTTACGTCTTCGTTTTTTATGTCCTTTCGTTTGTATCTGCACACAGCCAGCCTTTGGTTTTAAAGTTGGATTGCTGTACCAATAAGGCTTAATACTCAGCTCATGGCTGCGAAGATGTGATTTATAACGTGGAATGTTTTCAATAAATCTTCTTTTACAATACTTGCATACCGGGTCTAGTAGTAAATCCCATTGTCGCTTAGGTCTCGTCATGTCTTCTGAAAAATAACAATGATAAAAATTATTTTGATTTACACTAATTTTCAGGAAAAGAGTGTTCTTCAATTAGTGCTCATTAAGTTTTGGACATCATTAGTCTTGATGAATATGCAATTATTCTCGTAGTAGGAATGTTAATGGCGGGTTATGGAATAAGTATTTCTTTTGATATCGGTATTGCGTAAATACAGGGTAAGTAAAAAAAAAGGTGCAATAAAGAAAAAAAACGTATCAGAACCAAGTAGTGTTTTTCAGTTGCTTTTTTTTTTGCTGCAAATTCTACACTAAATAGTCACTGTGTGCATGTTATGTAAAAAGTAATCGCATTTACGGTTTTATTTGAATGGGGCATTTTTCTGAGATATGCTCAATTTCAATTTAGGATGCGGCATCAGTTTTTTTTAATGAGAGCATAAAATGCGCAGTAGAGGTTACGTAGCCTATTATATTGTGGGATACGATGTTGTATTTATCTAGAATAACAATCATCGAATACTCTGTGCACACCTACACTATAATGCGGATGTATACGATTCCACTTTGGTGCGGAAGTATCGTATAAATCAAATTTAAATATAAGAAAGATGTGAAGGTCTCCTTGTAACTTTATTTTTTCCCACAACGTCAAATAAACTTTCAAATAGAATTAAACACCAGTCATTCCAAATGACATGCGTGCCATTTTTTCTTGGATTACGAGACTTCCAAAAAAAAAAAAAAAGATAATTATCAAACAAAATATCCGAAATCAAGGTGCGCATCCTTCCTTGCATCACAAACCCGGTGAGGAGGGTCTTCGAATTTTGTTTGTGTTGGGATGTGCGGCTAGATCTTAGAAAATTTGCCCAGAATTTAAATTATGTTTAACGAAAGAAAGACTCGAACTTATACCAATATTATTTTCGGGGATTTTTGTTGAAAATTAAGGTATAGATACCGTAGCCTAGAGCGCCATATAACTAATGTAATAATAATAAGTAGATTTATTAAATTCTTGATTTTTCACAGACCTTTCTTAAACCATATTTTCATGAAAATGAGAGCCATCAAAAAATCTCAAATGACTGAAAATGCAGCCCGAATCTAAACTTTTTTTAATACTCACACAAGTCGCCATTTTCTTACGTGCACAAGCCCATGATTATTACCCGTGTCCCTTACTTAGGCTTTGTACGTACATGTAGCTTAAAATAACGAAAATCACTAGAAGGCCCTTAATCGAAAAGTTTAAAAAAGAAAAATCTGCATGTTTGTATTTTGGTAACGCATAGGGTTTGTAATGAATAGAGAAATCACAGGTTTTTAAAATTGATACTTCAACTTGTTCCATTTTTTTACCCTTGCCCATCTTACTCGCTCTGTAGCGGCAATCGTATATAGGGGCCTACATAAAAAGAGACCATTCCAAGCCGTAAACATGAACGTTTTGGGCCGTTTTCAGATTCAGAAGGAAGCATGTTGTTTCCTTTGATTTATACTGTTTAGGAAATAAAAGCACATATCCCATATAATAAGCAAGTGATTGATTTTGATGACAGTTTCATCAAGATACAGGATTTAATTAACAATGTATACTTGCAGAAACAAAAATTTATGCAACCACATTGTATTGTTGTTACAATGTAAAAAAAAAGCGTGCTTGAAATAAATGTCTAAGCTACCAGAGGCACTTGTTGGTTTCATTTAAAGCTCAAGTTCAAAAGTTTTGTCCGATTACCTAAAGGGTGAAATAAAACGAATTGGGCCGTTTTCAGATTCAGAAGGTAGCATGTCATTTCCGTTATGGTTTATACTGTTCATGAAATAAACGCACATATCCCATATAATAAACATGTGATTGGTTTTGATGACAGTTTCATCAAGATACAGGATTTAATTAACAATGTTTACTTGCTGAAACAAAAATTTATACAACCACATGTTTTTCAATGTAAAAAATAAAAAGCGTGCTGGAAATTAATTTCTAAGCTACCAGAGGTACTCGTTGGGTTCATTTAATGCTCAGAATCAAAAGTTCTGTCCGATTATCTAAAGAGTGAAATAAAACGAGTTGGGTCGCTTTCATCATAATCGAAGATATCAAGCTTGTTGTACCACGTAATTGGTATACCGTAGATTATTGCGCAATGGTGCATCGATGAGAACTAAAACAAGGAATCCTGTAATAATGATCACCCTTTTGGCTTCATAATCGGTAGAGTCGGTTGTTGGTCCGATTTTTATTGAAGTTTTTGTTTCTATTTTGACACGGCGAACAACAAAATCTTGTTAACCCGTCTTTCAAAACGAATTTGTGTCAAAGGCATGACAAAAGTTATGTCCCATTATCTGAATCTTGTTGTTCCACGGAAATTAACAAAGTAGTTTACAGTTTTACACATTATTCTGTTTTCTTAAACGTTGTCAGAAACTTCTAGATCTACAAACTTGTTTCTTCTTTTTCAGATATCATTTTCAACACCTGCATTTGTTATATAATCTGAATGGTACTTGGTACTAGTGCAATCTATTTACAGCTTCATCTTGATGTAATTACATCAACAGCCATGGAAAGACAGGTAGTGACTAGTGAATGTACTCATCCAGGAATATTTGCATGTTTTTTTGGTTTCATGAACTCTTTAAATATATTATTTATTTAAAGTAGGACTATTTAGAATATTAACAATAATAAAAGCACAAGAAATGGTGTTATTAATTTTTCTGTAAAGTTGTTCCTTTTTTCATATATCATTTTCAGCACCTGCCGTTGTTATATATATGGGAACTTGGGAAGACAGGCAGTGATTGTGTTTAACGTTGACACAGGAATATTTGCATGTTTTCTTTTCATGATCTTTAAAATCAAATAAATAAATAAATAAACAAATTATAAATAGAGAGGGTGGCCTATAAATAAATGAATTAAATATATCATTTATTTAAAGGAATCCTATTTTTTTAAAAAGCACAAGAAACGGAGTCATTATTTTCTGTTGTTTTCCTTGATGCCCATTGCACATTAACCAAACAACTCTATATGGTACAACAAGTTTGATAATGATATCTTCGATTATAGTGAAAGTGGCCCAACTCGTTTAGATAATGGGACATGACTTTTGTCGTGCCTTTGACACAAATTTGTTTTAAAAGATGGGTTAACAAGATTCTGTGATTCGTCGTGTCAAAATACAACAACAACAAAATCGGACCGACCAATCCTGAATCCTCCCGATTGTGGAGTCAAAAGGGTGATAAATTACACAACTTCTATGCTTAAGAGATCTTAGATATATCAGCAAAAGACATTGTGAAAACTCACCTGGAAAATCCCGGGGAAATATTCCTTTTAAATAAAACACGGCGAGGTTTTTGTAGCGTCAGGATGGGCTTCAGTACAGATTAGTTATAGAATATGAAAGCAGCTGATATTCTTCCCAAGACATGTAAGGTTGAAGACTTATTATAAGACGTTTCTAGCCTACATTAGCTTACATTGTAAAGTGTATGATGTACATGTATCGTCATGACGGAGATGATCACAAGCGGCGACAAGTTGAAAGAAGAACTGAATAGAAACAGGAAGCTGTGAAGTAATATGCAAATTAGCAAGATCACAGGAAATGAAGTACCCACTTGAATGTGAAGAGAGGTAACGATCAATATATTGAACTGTGGATGCTGTGCTTGAAACAAGTTCAACTCAAAACAATTGGAAGTATATCAAATAGACAATACCTGGACTATGCAATGTACAACTTGAGCATTTACATTTTTAAAGAAGGTCTACTTAAAATTCTTAAACGTGTCTGTGATCTTGAATGGTGTTTTAGAAATTTATACGCTCTTCTTTGGAAACATTCCGATTTGGCAGATTTTCATAAGAATACAAAATATCAATTATGTTGTCATTAAGGGATCTAGAATGAGCGTTTATTGCGTTTCGACAGTATTTTTTGTGGGACATGAGAGCACCTCAGACCTATCGAATTGCATTCTGAATACGAAGCATGTCTTTCTGATATCAAATAATTTTCATTTTTTGAAAATCACAATATAATACAAATTTTATGACAAATTATAAAAATTTGATATTTTTCAAATTTTTGATATATAACAGTCCTCGAAGTAAATTATATAAATCTAATGATATATTCTTAAAGTGTATGTAGCTGGGAGGAAAAGCCGACGGTCAATTGAAAATTTTGACATTTCATATTGAAGATATGGATTTTTTTCCCAAAAAGACCTTTTTTTTTTTTTTTTTTTTTTTAAAAAAATCCATATCTTCAATACGAAAGGTCAAAATTTTCAATTGATCGTCGGCTTTTCATTCCACCTACATACTCTTTAAGTATAAATCATCAGATTTATAAAATTTACTTCGAGTACTGTTAAATATCAAAAATATCAATTTTTAATGATTTGACATAAAATGTGTATTAAATTGCGAATTTCAAAAAATCAAAATTATTTGATATCAGAAAGACATTCTCCGTATGCAGAATGCAATTCGATATGTCTGATGTGCTCTAATGTCCCAAAATAAATACTGTCCAAACGTTCATACCCCAGCCCTTAAATCGACAGGTTGAAAAAATCCAAATCAGTTAAGGGATCTAGAATGAGCGTTTATGGCGTTTCGACAGTATTTTTTGTGGGACATGAGAGCACCTCAGACGTATCGAATTGCATTCTGAATACGAAGCATGTCTTTCTGATATCAAATAATTTTCATTTTTGAAATTCACGATATAATACAAATTTTATGACAAATTATTAAAATTTGATATTTGTCAAATTTTTGATATATAACAGTCCTCGAAATAAATTTTATAAATCTAATGATATATTCTTAAAGTGTATGTAGCTGGGAGGAAAAGCCGACGATCAATTGAAAATTTTGACCTTTTATATTGAAGATATGGATTTTTTCCCAAAAAGACCTATTTTTTGGTGTTTTGGGAAAAAAATCCATATCTTCAATACGAAAGGTCAAAATTTTCAATTGATCGTCGGCTTTTCATCCCACCTACATACACTTTAAGTATAAATCATCAGATTTATAAAGTTTACTTCAAGTACTGTTAAATATCAAAAATATCAATTTTTCATGATTTGCCATAAAATGTGTATTACATTGCGAATTTCAAAAAATCAAAATTATTTGATATCAGAAGAAAATTCTTCGTATTCAGAATGCAATTCGATATGTCTGATGTGTTCTAATGTCCCACAATAAATACTGTCCAAACGTTCATACCCCAGCCCTTAAACTCTTTGAGAGATAACAATTTGTCACGGCTTACGCCGAACGTCGCGGAATTTCTTCAAAATCAGGTCCGAAATAATGAGTTTCATATGGGCAACTGAGCATATCGCAATATCAATATTACTCGTGAGATACAGTGGCATATTTTCTAATTTCCTGCAGACGTGAAAGATGAAGGTCGGCCGCCATCAATAATATTTTGGGACATTGATAGGTTCTGATAACACTTTCCAATCACGACACTAAAAAATTCTCTGGAGCCCCCGTTAAAAAATATGACCACCCCCCCCCTAAAAATCGCTCCAAAATCACCTAAAATGTGTTTTAAAAAGCAGTTTTTCATCGCATTTCCAGGCAATATTGTATTAAACTCCATGATTCAACAGGTCCCAAACAAATTGGTATTGAAAAAATACATATATTGGTGAATCTCTTCACAAATTTGCAGAAGCCAGCAATTTCATTAAGGTGGATTTTTTATAAACTCAATATAACTATATTTTCAAAATGTCGAAAATGAGAAAAAATGCAAATTTTACCTAATTTCTAACTTAATTATTGCCTTTATTCAGGCTGAGTTTGATATGACCTTTTTAGATAAACATTCCCCATCCTTTGCCTATAGAAAAATGCTTTCTCTATTGTGGTATCTTTTTCCAATTTATTATGAGGGGTCTTTGAAATATTGCATTTTGCATTAGTTCGTAAATCAACAAAATCAAAATGAGCATATTAATATTGTCTAATACTATTTACAATCTGTATTATTCAGAAAGAAAATATTATATAACATCAGTATGTAGATTATTAATAACAACTGAGTACAAGTTTTTACCTAGAAGTGACTTTTTAATGTCCAAATATCTCATTTTTGGCTGTATTTTTGGTCAATAATTTACATTCATATATGCCTACATAGTACATACGCGCGCTACATAAAGGAGGGCTTTATTGTTTGAGACTAAACAACGGCGATATGGCCCAGCGTTTAGGACCGGCTGATCTGCATGAGGATTTCAGTTGGAGGAATAATGGTATATGATGAAGAAATAACAAAATGTTCTGGTATAAGCGTGGTTTTCATGAATGAATCCCTAAATTAAATTTGATGATGCGCGAGAATTTGTTAGATTTTACTACATCCACTTGGTCCCATTACCATTTGGTACAATAACCATTTGGTCCTATTTACCATTTCGACCAAAACCCAATAGTCTAAGGGACCGTTTACAAACACTTGTTAGGGGGGCTGATGCAAAAAAAAATTCATCGCGAAAATTTTTCGGGCCCCTTTACAGACTTCAAAAATTTTAGCACCCCCTCCCCTTTTTTTGACGAAAATTATGGGTCAACCCCATAGAAAAGCATATAAACTCAACTTTCCCAGGAAAATTTGTGGTCATTTTTTCAGCCTCCCCTATAGGAGGATCAAAAATTTCAGGCCCCTTTTGCATCAGCCCCTCCCTAACAAGTGTTTGCGAACGGTCCCTAATAACCAAAAAGTCTAAAACCATTTATTCCAATGAACCATTTGGTTTAATACCCATCTGGTCTATAACCATTAAGTCTAATAGCCATTTGCTCTAATATTACCCTTTTGGTATACAAACCACTTGGTCTAACAAACATTTAGTCTACTAATCAATTGGTTTACTAACCGATTGGTCTAGTAATAGCATGTGTGAGGTTATGTAGGCACAATGATGCTACTACACATGATGAGGTCATAGACCGGGGCACCTCTGCTCGCTGTGTTTCATAAACAGGGATTATAACAGGCCTATAATACATGTAGTATTCCAACTCTATGCAAATGACGTAAACAGGCAAACCTATTTTGTTTTAAAGTTTGGAGTGGCAGATAACTCGTACTGGCCCATGTCCCATGCCTGTGGCACACCCGGTGATGCATGATGAGCCTAGTGTCGGTTATATAATTTATATACCTTGTAAAGACCGGAAAAGAAGAACAAATAGCCTTTCTGGTTCCAAGACTGGTCTGGATGGGGTCTGCATAAACCGCACGGACTAAATATTAATCTGGATGTGTCGGGAGATGGTGTAACATAATTTTTTTACAGTAAATGTGCTTTCCAAATTCCATTAGTTTACATTATGGCGCTCATAATGTAGTAAATAAGCCTTAAATAGCGGTTTTAAGGAGACTGAATTGGATTTTTGTGGGGGTAAAATTTCTGAATTTGAGCAACATTATTCTGTTATTATCAAATTTATTGAGGTTTAATAAGGTGATGTTTACTGAACCTTAATACCAATAAGTGTTCATCAGAACTGAAATGCACTTGTAATTGGCCAGTTTTGAAAGTGGGAGGAGCTTTAAAAATATGTCTCTTAAAAGTGGTACGCACTCAGAAAGTTTGAATGGCCCCCCCTGGGGCCAAATGTTATAATCTTACTGTACTACAGCAGCGTGAGTTCATTGGACAACCAGAAATCCACGCAGTTTATAACATTTGACCCCAGGGGGTCATTTAAACTTTCTGAGTACGTACCACTTTTAAGAGCCATATTTTAAGCTCCTCCCAGGTTCAAAAATGTGTACATTGCGAGTGTATTTCAAATGTGATAAATGCCAATTGCTGATAAAGTTTAGGAAATATCACCACAAACCCGTATATATTTGATAATAACAGAACAATTTTGCATTTCCAGCCCACTCAGTCCTCACGCTCAATGATATAGCGTGTTTTGTTATAAATGGGTTTTTTTTGCCTGATCTAACGGTTAACTAAAGATTAGTCTATATTTTATTTAAAATATGATTTATTACCTAAATAGTCACCGGCGTGTCCAGGATCTTTTCCTGCGGGGGGCTCAGCCCCTCTTTCAGATTTATGTGGGGGGCTTGATGGCTAAAATCGCCAAAAAACGGCTGATTTTACATGATTTTTAACAAAGTGCGGGGGCTTCAGCACCCAAAGCTCCCCCCCCCTGGACACGCCACTAGTGTAATGTTGGTTGCAAATTCCACTTTCGAAAATATGTTAACAGACACAAATTCCTTGTGTGAAAAAACAAATTCCATTAAAACAAAACAAACTGTTATTGGAAACATATTTCTAAAATCATAACAATCAAAATAATTATCATATCAATCTAGGCACACAAGTTTCATATCATTACTTTGCAGTGAGATTCATATGCAAATTCCATGAAAATTAACAAATTCCACTATAATAAAAGAGCAAAATCCATATGAAAATAGTTATCAAACTGAAATAAATAATAACCTTGGTTGAAAGCCGTATTGTGAATGTAAAATAATTAGTATGTTTATACATTGGAAAACGTTAATTGAGTCTACAAAAAAACAAGCAAAAAACGGAAAATCCGCCAAAATCAACAAACTCCCCTGCAGTATAGGAAAAAAGTACCACACTAATTTAAATATATTTCAGAAGTACAACATGTTGGTTATATTATCCAAAAGATTTGATCCAATGTTAGCCTGAATATAGCAGAAAATGTGATTTGAAAATGTTCTTTTTTCGCTACTTTCAAAATTATGAAAAATCCTGTTTTTACCCAAATTCCACCATGATTTTACGTAATTATATCAAAAGAATTAAATTTTTCTGAATACGTCATCTTATAAAGCCTAGTTCAATTCCAATATGTTCAACTTCCTGTCAGACCCAGGTTATTTCAAAGTACATTTTCATGATGTCAAATGTTGTTCATTTTAAGCTATATCAATTCTGAGGCAGGTCAAAAGAGGGCAAATTTTAGGGGGTCATGGAATTTCCCCAGGGGTCACCTGATTTTTTACTATCATAGTTGTGAACCATCTGACCTAACTAGACTAAGTACCAAATACCATTGGATTTGGCTGACCTTCATCTTTCAGCTTTGTGTACAGGCTGCATGGTGCTTAGAAAATATTGCACTACAAATCTTTCAGATCATGGCATTAAACACTTCTATTGGTGTAACTGACTGGGCAAAATAGGTATGGATTTATTATAACCATTCTATAAATAAACCCACAATTACCACATTTCATGATTTTTTTAAAGCGGCTCGTACACTAGACAGTGAGTAAGAACAGTACAATGGGTTAATAAAAACACGCCGTTTCGAACCAATAATCCACGACGTTTTGGACTCAATAGTCCTTTTTCAGTGATGCCAGAAAATTGAAATTAACAAAACAATACTAACTCTACATTACACTCTATACGTGCAATAATCTTTCCTTTTAATATAAAAATGCTAAATATATAAGTCTTTACATGCTTTCTACTGTAAAATAGCGTCATTTTACCTTGTACCTTTGTTATCTCCTGGAGATACCTTCATTCAACTTGTGTGTAATCTGCTGCAGACATCGCCATTTCAATTTGCTTTCGGAAGACAACCTATTTTAACACGCCATGATATCAAATTGGACTACAGTATTCAAAAAATAATTATATCTATATTTCATGCCCCCTGGTAACATCAAATCTGCTAATAACTCTGTTTCGTCAAAATCTGTAGACTTAACGAAAACCTATGTTTGGTAATACTAGTAAAACGGGTTTAATAATTTTAATGTGCTATCTGAAAACAGCCTATTTCAACATGCTATACACTAATAGATAAGCATTATACCAGTTTACTCTCTACTGAAGATACCATTATTTTAATTTGCTATGTAAAGACAGCACATTTCAGTGCAAATTTGACATTTCACATTAGACAAATAAAAAATCACAAATATACATGCACATGCATTTCGTGTTTTTATTAGATTTCATCACCGTGATAACATTTAAACTAGGAAACTAACCGCTTATGATAAGCCTTACATGAACTGTGTACAACTAAACATCAATTTAAAGAACATTCAGTCTGCCGCCTGGACAACCAATTCTTTAGAAATGCTTAGTCGCGCTAAAAGTCGATCGATACATGTAAAAATCAGCACAATTCAGAGATACACCTTTTTGCTATGAAATTAATTTTCTCGGTCAAATATAAAGCAATATTTTTTTTTTTCTTCAGTAATGTCAGTTAAAAACTTGGTGCTTGAATATACATTTTTTAAAATCCTGGTGTTAAAATTAAGCATCAAATTGTGTCTTTTAGTGTGATATTTTTGATTTTTATAGGCCTTGAATTCGCCTGCGAGCTTTTTACGGAATTCATGTTTTAGCGTCTCAAACTAACATAGTTTGCTAAAGAAAGATATTTCCCACCTCTGTAAAGCACATCGTGTGGGTCTATATGTTATAGTTTTGTCAGAATTTCCGTTTTTGTTTTACCCTTTTTCCATTTATGCTCCGAAAATGTCAAACTAAGTAAAAGTAGGCAATGGTGAGTACTTTTATCTCGAGAGCAACCAGCTGAAATAGTCGATATTTCCTTTGTTGTTATCCAGGTCAATTTTTCATTGAAAGCAAATTGCCCGACCAGCGATTAAATCCCCAATTGGGTGTTCTGGTTAAACATGATCAGTAGGAGCGCTATAGGTCTGGGAATTTCTTTGCTATATTGAAGTTCTGGCAACACTATAGCCATGCCGGTATTCCTATTAAACCCAGGGATATCGATCCAAAATGCTAGTACTAGCCTTTAGATTTCACGTGTTGATTTAGACATTTTGTCAGCCGACAGTGAAAGATGGTGAAATCAAAACGGAAATTCTGACAAAACTATGATATATAGCTCACGGTGATGTGCTTTAGAAAGTTGGGGAAAATCCTTCATTAGCGAACTATATTACTTTGAAAAGCTAAAAGGTTGATCCAAGAAAAAGCTCGCGGGCCGAGCTGAAGCCTATAAAAATCGAATATCTTACACTAAATGACTGAATTTCAGGCCTAAGTTTAACACCAGGATTTAAAAAAAAAATCAGTATCAAGCATTATAGTTTTTCCAGCCATTTACTGAAAAAATGAAAATTATTGCTTTTCATTTGGCTGAGAAAAAAATTTTTACACTGAAAGGTGTAACTCAAAATTTTGCTCATTTCAACACCAATTTCGATCGTTTGTATTGCCTCATTAAATGACTGAGTGAGCCTTGCAGAACAAAAGAATCGGTTGTGCAGGTAGCTGACTGCATTCAACATAGAGGAAAGTGATTTTATGTACTAATTCTTGAACTAGAATCAAAGGGCAGGTGCACATTCCTTTTGAAGATTATGGCTTACAACTTTTATTACCACTTAACTTAATTTAGTATTAAACACTTACTGTTTCTCAAAATATTACAAACACCGTCAATTGACGTATGATCAGTGTGAAATTTTGTTTGATCAACCAATAAGATCCCATGTATTACAATGTATAGAGATTCAATAAACCAATCAGATCTTCACTTCTATATTATCATGTATTTTATTCTGCTATTGCAGAGCTTAGCAATAGCATTAATAATACCGAAAACTTGAAGTTGATAGATAATTATTATATATTGTTTACAAGTTCATCAAACCAGTCAGATCAGAACTTCACGTCACTTGACCTAAGAGATATCTACGAATCTGAACAGATACTTTTACAAAAGATTCTGATTTGGCAGATTTTCAGGAGCAAAACTATGTTGCAGCGCACATCAAGTTTAAGGGTGGTCTTTACCCTGGAATTTTGGAAACGTTCGGGCCTCATAACTGCTAAATTGTTGGTCTAAAGGATATGAAAGTATACATATTTAGAACCGCTTAGGAACCGGTTTTTTTTTTATTTCGACCAGCTTCACTTAAAATATTTGAAATTTGTGCGAAAATCAGGCTTTTATAAAAAAAATTTAAAATGAAACATTTTTGACCATTTTTTGTGCAAATTTCTCAAAGTTGGTCAAAATTTTTTTTAAAATTAAAAAAGTAGTTTTTAGATATTTTTATATAGTTTTTAAAAATTACCGGGGTAATGTAAAAAAATTTGGTCCAAGAATTTGTTTGTTGAACGAAAAAATTTGGCCCAAAAAACCCCGTTTTTTGGGATTTTGGGGCTAAATATGAGCATAGGTATACTTTTATATACTTTAGACCAACAATTTAGCAGTCATATGAGGCCCAAAGGTGTCCATAATGATAATATTTTGGGACAAAAATAAACAAACCAATCAGGCCAGGACTTCACTTGACTCGACCTAAGGGGTCTACGAATCAGAACAGCTCCATTTACAAAGATTATTACGGTAATAACATTTGGTGCAATTGTGACGAAACACCAATCAAAAGTCATGTTGGTATTATAAGCATTAATTGTAGTTCTAATTGTCACAAAAACCAGTCAGATCAGGACTTCATGTGACACGACCTAAGAGGTCTACGAATCGAATCAGCATTAATTGTAGTTCTAATTGTTACAGAAACGCATCACAAAATCCCTGAAAAATTCTTAAAACAATTTTCTTACTACAGAACTGTAAATTCTAACTGTGAACTGACTGCTGATAAAAGCATGTTATTGGTTCAGACTTTTCTATTTGATGTGAAATATTTTCATCAAGTATTCGTTATTTAATCTAATTCAAGTCACATTCGATGACGAATACATTTGCGTCAACAAACATTCGTTAAAAGAAAATGACTTGAAAAACAAATTTCAGCAACATTAAAATTTCAGCAACATTAAACATGTTAAATAAAATACTTTCAAAAAGATAAATGGTGATAAAAAAAATTGCCACAATTTAACGATCATATTGGCACATACTCGTACTATTTTATTTTCGTTCTGTGAGGAAAAAAGTGTCATCATCAAACCTATTTGACAATCTAATTCAATTGAGCGATTACATGATTTAAAATAATAAAAACAACCCTAAGTTGGACCACTTTACATTCAGTTGGATGAATGATTTGTTAAATAGCTGCATCCATGAGTTTTCTGTGTTTCTTAGACATTTCATGTTTCTTCTTGCCATTCAATGTAGTAAATGATTTGTTACAATAGCTACATTGATGAGGTTTCTCTCCTGTGTGAATCATTTCATGTTCATTTTTGTGTCCCAAATGGCGGAATGATTTATTGCAGTATTTACATTGATGAGGTTTCTCTCCTGTATGAATCATTTCATGCGTATTTTTGTTTCCTAATTGGCTGAATGATTTGTTGCAATAGCTACATTGATAAGCTTTCTCTCCTGTATGAATCTTTTCATGTTCTTTCTTGTATTCCAATCGGCTGAATGATTTATTACAATACCTACATTCATGAGGTTTCTCTCCTGTATGCATCTTTTCATGAATATGTTTGTATCCCAGTGTCGTGAATAATTTGCCACAATGTCTGCATTCATGTTTCTTTCCCATATGAATCATTTCATGTTCTTTCTTTGGGCCCAAACGGCGGAATGATTTGTTGCAGTAGCTACATTGATGAGGTTTCTCTCCTGTATGAATCATTTCATGTTCTTTCTTGTTTTTTAATCGGCGGAATGATTTGTTGCAATAGCTACACTTATGAGGTTTCTTACCTGTATGGATCATTTCATGATCTTTCTTGTGGCCCAATTGGCTGAATGATTTGTTGCAGTAGCTACATTGATGAGGTTTCTCTCCTCTGTGATTCTTTTCATGCGTATTCTTGTGTCCCAATTGGCTGAATGATTTGCCACAATAGCTACATTGATGAGGTTTCTCTCCTGTATGAATCCTTTCATGAACATTCTTGCTTCCCAATGTCGTGAATGATTTGCCACAATACCTGCATTTATGAGGTTTCTCTCGAGTATGAATCCTTTCGTGTTCTTTCTTGTTTCCCAATCGGCGGAATGATTTGTTACAATAGCTACATTTATGTGATTTCTCTCCTGTATGAGTCATTTCACGTTCTTTCTTGTGGCCCAATTGGCTGAACGATTTGTTACAATAGCAGCATTTTATGTGTGTTCTCGCCCGTGTGAATCTTTTCATGCGTATTCTTGTCTCCTGAAGAAAAAAATGATAAAAATGATCTTGATTTACACTAATTTTCAGGAAAAGTGTGTATTTTAATTAGTGTGTCATTTAGGTCATAAAGCTCTGTACTAGTCTTAATAAGTATGCAATTATTCTAGTAGTAAGAATATTAATGTCGGGTTAGGGAATAGGCATTTCTTTTGAAATAGGCATTGCGTAAATACAGGGTGAGTAAAAAATGCAACAAAGAAAAAAACATATTTGTTTCAGAACCAAGTAATTTTTTTTAGTTGTTGAAACTTGCTACAAATGCAGTCAAATGCTACAAATGCACTCAAAAGCCACATTGTGTGAAAAATAATTAAGTGAATCGCATTTATGGTTGTATTTTATGGGTCTCGTAGCTTTTTCTGAGATTTCAATTTTGGATGAGGCATCTGTTTGTTAACGAGAGCATAAAATGCGCAATAGAGGTTACGTATCTGACTTGAATGCAGTCATGGCAGTGTTGATTTGTTCATTGTTTCGCTCTCTGATGCTCAAACAAAGTTTTCATATTTCTCAAGTCCTTATACCTCACATCTGTAACTCTAGCTTTTATTTGCCCTGTAGCCATCAATCAATAGCGTTTCATCTACTTAATTGCACTATCCTGATCCGCTAAATCATAAAATCTAAAAAACGATGAAGCTGATTGTTTGCACTTTTCGGGCACTTTTAACGCATATCCATAATACTTGCTGAAGAAAAACATCAGCATATTGCATTGGTGTTTCAAAGTCAAAAGTTAAAAGATAATAAAATGCACACTAAATGGCATAATATTTCGTGCATAAGTAATGTCTAAGCTACGAGAGGCACTTGCTGGGTTCATTAAGTTCAACCGTTACGTACAACAAGGGTAATACGGATTGGGCCGCTTTTACCATAATCGAAGATATCAAGCTTGTTGTACCACGTAATTTTTTTCGTGCAGTGCGCATCAAGGAGAACAAAAACAAGGAATCCTTTAATAATGCTTTTAAAATAATACATTTCGTTTCCAGATTTATTTAGAGTTCATGAATAAAAAAATATTTCTCATAGGCCTATTGAACGTAAAGAAGTTCACTGTCATAAAAATCAGTTTCTACACAAAAACAAAGATACAAAGTGTAGGCCTACACCATGTATACCTTTGTGACAATATTGTTTTTAGGTTTTAATTGTTTTACATGTTTGGCGTATACATAGATTAGTGAAAGATATGTTCGAAATTAACAAAGAAATGCTAGAAATTAACAAAGTCAAACAATGTAAATTGTACACATTATTATGTTTTCTGAATCCTCTGCAAACGTGTTTCTTTCTTTTCAGATAGCATTTTCAACACCTGCCGAGGCTGCCGTTGCTGTATATTCTTAATGAAGAGAGAAAGAGACAGTGACTGTGTTTTACGTTCACCCAGGCATGTTATTTTTTGCATGAACTTGAAAATGAAATAAATAAACAATAAATATAGCATTTATTTCAAGTAGGTCTATTAAAAAATAGAAACATAAGAAACTGTCATTGTTTTTCTTTTGCTTTCCTTGATGTACACTGCATGACAATTACATTATAGCAAACAAGTTTACATAGTACAGCAAGCTTGATATTCTCGATCCCTTTAGATAATCGGACATAATCTTTGTCGTGACTTTGACATCAATTCGTTTTGAAAGACGGGTTAACATGATTTTATGGTCATTGTGTCAGAATAAAAACTCTTTCAATCTCAATGTTGTTTCGTCCTGAGACGAAAATACCTAACGGTGCTGCTGCAACAATCACTGATCTAAACCAACGCTGACCTATCTCTCGCATCAACAGGGTAGATATCTTGTGTTTGAGCAAAACATAGATTTCCCGATCATTGTTTTGAGCATCTGCTCAAACCACACGATATCTCCCTGTTGTGCATAAACTGACGAGGTGGTACATACATGCGCATCAGCAAAAGATATATTTTGAAAACTCACCTGGAAACTGTTCCTTTCAAATCAAACACAGCGAGGTTTTTGTCAGTAACGGCACCAGTACAGGAGCAAAATATTAATTTTATAATGGAATACAAGTGGACACAGTTGTAAACTGTTAACCTTGTCAATCAATACTTATTTTATTGTCCACCAAAGTTAAACCGATGACATCACCCATACATTTATCCATGATCAAGCCAATCGATATGCAATTATCCCCGAGGCAATATTGCCACGGTCATAATAAATCGATCTGCATGACATGACCGACAGCACCCAGCAACACAAAACATTTGACAGAAAACGTTTTATTGTCTGGTTATATAAAGTGTACAAAATATTTTAATAACGTTCCAAAAACATGTTGGTCAAAAAAAAATACAATAACATTTTGACAATATTATTAAGATGTTGTTGTAGTGTGTTCTTTTCATATAAAGCATTTTAACATCGTTTTAATGACCTCTATATGACACGATAATTGAATGTTATTAAAATCTTTTGAATGAAACCAAAACGTAAAATAACACGTTTATCAAAAACCGTCTTGAAACCATTTTTGTGTTTGCTGGGTGATCGTAGTCTCTGGTTTATATACAATTTCCCAGATAGTTGCTACCTGCCTATTTCAGCATGCTATCTACTGAAGACAGCATCATGACCAATTTGCTACCTACTGAAGATAACATCATTTTCATTTCCTATCTGAAGACACACTATTTCATCATGCTATCTACTGGAGATAGCATCATACCAGTTTTCTATCTACTGAAGATAACATCATTTTATTTTGCTATCTTTGGTATTTTATGGTCCTGACTATAATCACAGAAAAAACTACCAAGAATTCATTTGGGGGAACATGTTCAAAAAGGTCATCAAACTAGCGGGGTCAGATTTAAAAAAAATCAAAAATGCTCCGATTTATTTTTTAAATGATCTGAAAATGTTCAGATTGGAACAATATTTTAAGCAGAAAATGGTTTGCCACATCGCCACACCATTAGGTTTTCCTGGGTAACAGGTAAAAAATAAAACAAAATCCCATTGAATCCTGAATTTGTGACCATGTTACCCAGGTAACAAAACACCTGATATAATATGGCAAGCTAACTAGCATTATTTAAGATCATTTATCAAAATGAAGATTTTGGTACCATTTTCATCAAGATCGGAGCAAGTTTAAAATTTTGACCCTTTAAAAAATCCTGGTGTTAAAATTAGGCATGAAATTGTGTCTTTTACGGTAAATCCTTTGATTTTTATACACATGAACTTTGTCCATGAGCTATTTTGAGGTTTAAATTTTTAGCGTTTCAAACTAATATGGTTCGCTAATATAAGATTTTCCCACCTCTATAAGGCACATCATGTGAGTCTTGTTTTCTCAGCATATCCGTTTTGATTTCACCATTTTTCACTGAGTTTTCACTTGCAACTGCCAAAATGTCCAACTTCATTTCGAATACAACCAGCAGAAATAATCGATATTTCCTTTATAGCATGTAAAATCATCCATCAATCATGTACATGGGTATATTCACATGTTGATTTTGAAAAAGGTTGCCAGAAAACGTTTAAATGTCGGGTTATATAATTATAAAGGGTATAAAACGTTTTCATACATTCAAAAACGTTTTTTGATAACTTACTGCAAAAAATCTAACATAATATTATATAAGAGTTGACAAATATTTGTCAAAAAATATTTGCAAAAAATGTTTTGAAAACATTTTAGAAATATTTTTGTAGTGTGTTTTCACACAAAAACGTTTTAACCAAAAACAAAAATCCAAAATATAACCTGTTAACAATGTTTTAAAAACGTTTTGTGTTTGCTAGGTACTTACATTGGTAAGGTTTATCTCCTGTATATAGCAATTATGAATTTGGCGTAACATCAAAACTGCTAATAACTTCAATTCGCCAAAACATGTATGGAAACCTATGACGTTTGGTAATAGTAAAACGGTCAAGTTAATAATTTTAATGTGCTATCTGAAAATAGTCTATTTCAACATAGTTAAAAAAGTTAAATCCTTCCCAAGCCTTTCGGTCCATTGGGCGGCGCCTATCTCCGTTTCATAACGTTTTCGACATCATTCGCAAAAGGTTATAAAAAGTTGTCAGAAAACGTTTAAATGTCGTATTATATAAAGGGTATATTAAGAGTATAAAAAGTTTTTATAACCTTAAAAACCATTTTTTGATAATCTACTGCTCAGCAAACAAAAATGTTTTACAGAAAACGTTTAAATGTCGGGTTATATAAAGGGTATAAAATCGCTTTAATAACATTCCAAAAACATTCTTGAAAACTTGATACAAATCATTCTAAACAGAATGTTATTTGGGGGTTGAAAAAATATTATGCGAAAAATGTTTGCCAATAATATTTGCAATAACGTTTTAAAAACGTTTTCATGACCTTTATATAACCCGACATTTAAATGTTATTAAAAGGTTTTGAAAAAAAAACATTTTAAGAATATTTCTGTGTTTGCTGGGTACAAATATTTTAACATAATGTATTGACAAAATATTTAGTAAAAATGTTTTTAAAATAGTTTACAATAACATTTTTGAAAACATTAAAAAATATTGTTGTAGTGTGTTTTCATACAAAACGTTTTAAAACGTTATCATGACCTTTATACAACCCGACATTTTAATGTTATTAAAACGTTTTTACGTAAACCAAAAGCCAAAATATAACTCATTTAAAACGTTTTTAAAACGTTTTCATGTTTGCTGGGAGGCCACATGTCTGCAAACAGAAAAGTTACAGCAGGGGGTTAGTCCACTGGTAGCCATGTGTTTAACTTTCCCTACTCCATTCTTTCAATGCCGAACGCCTGGCAAGAAGGCAGTAGGTACCATTTTTAAAGCCTTTGGTATGGCCCGGCCGGGATTCGAACATGCTATCCACTTAGATAGCATTATACCAGTTTGCTATCTACTTAAGATACCAAAAACAAAAATCCAAAATATAACCTGTTAACAATGTTTTAAAAACGTTTTGTGTTTGCTGGGTACTTACATTGGTAAGGTTTATTTCCTGTATATAGCAATTATGAGTTTGGCGTAACATCAAAACTGCTAATAACTTCAATTCGCCAAAACCTGTATGGAAACTTATGACGTTTGGTAATAGTAAAACGGTCAAGTTAATAATTTTAATGTGCTATCTGAAAATAGTCTATTTCAACATAGTTAAAAAAGTTAAATCCTTCCCAAGCCTTTCGGCCCATTGGGCGGCGCCTATCTCCGTTTCATAACGTTTTCGACATCATTCGCAAAAGGTTATAAAAAGTTGTCAGAAAACGTTTAAATGTCGGGTTATATAAAGGGTATATTAAGAGTATAAAACGTTTTCATAACCTTAAAAATCATTTTTTGATAATCTACTGCTCAGCAAACAAAAATGTTTTACAGAAAACGTTTAAATGTCGGGTTATATAAAGGGTATACAATCGCTTTAATAACATTCCAAAAACATTCTTGAAAACTTGATACAAATCATTCTAAACAGAATGTTATTTGGGGGTTGAAAAAATATTATGCGAAAAATGTTTGCCAATAATATTTGCAATAACGTTTTAAAAACGTTTTCATGACCTTTACATAACCCGACATTTAAATGTTATTAAAAGGTTTTGAAAAAAACATTTTAAGAATATTTCTGTGTTTGCTGGGTACAAATATTTTAACATAATGTATTGACAAAATATTTGGTAAAAATGTTTTTAAAAATAGTTTACAATAACATTTTTTGAAAACATTTAAAAAATATTGTTGTAGTGTGTTTTCATACAAAACGTTTTAAAACGTTATCATGACCTTTATACAACCCGACATTTTAATGTTATTAAAACGTTTTTACGTAAACCAAAAGCCAAAATATAACTCATTTAAAACGTTTTTAAAACGTTTTCGTGTTTGCTGGGAGGCCACATGTCTGCAAGCAGAAAAGTTACAGCAGGGGGTTAGTCCACTGGTAGACATGTGTTTAACTTTCCCTACTCCATTCTTTCAATGCCGAACGCCTGGCAAGAAGGCAGTATGTACCATTTTTAAAGCCTTTGGTATGGCGGGATTCGAACATGCTATCCACTTAGATAGCATTATACCAGTTTGCTATCTACTTAAGATACCATGATTATTTTAATTTGCTATCTGAAGACAGCACATTTCAGTGCAAATATGACATTTCACAATGGACAATTAAACAATAATCACAAATGTATTATGTACATGCATTTCTTGTTTTTATTGGATCTTCTCACCATGATAACATTTCAACTAATAATAAGCCTTACATGAACGGTGTAAAACTAAACATTAATTTAAAGAACATTTAACATAGAGGCGAGCGATTTTATGTACTAATTATTGAACTAGAATCAAAGGGCATGTGCCCATTCCTTTTGAAGATTATGGTTTACAAACTTTACCACTTAACTTAGTATTAAACACTTACTGCTTCTAAAAATATTACAATACAAACACCGTCAAGAATCTTCATCAATTGGCGTATGATCAGTGTGAAATTTTGTTTGATCAACCAATAAGAATCCAGGTATTATGTAGAGATTCAATAAACCAATCAGATCTTCACTTCTACATTATCATGTTAACGCACTCAATGGTTTATTTATCAGCAATCCGCCTATAGTACATGAAATTACTCAGTGTTCCGTTAGTTTGGAAAGATTCTGATACTGCAGAACTGAGAGCTTAACATTAAAAATACCAAAATCTTGTTCACTTGAAGTTGATAAATAATTATTACAGATTGTTTACAAGTTCATTTAACCAGTTAGACCAGGGCTTCACGTGACACGACCTAAGAGGTCTACGAATCGGAACAGGTGATTTTACAGGTTTTCAGGAGCAAAACTATGTTACAGTGCACATCAAGTTTTAAATAATTATATTTTTGGAACAAAAATCAACAAACCAATCAGGCCAGGATTGCAGGACTTCACTTGACTCGACCTAAGAGATCCACGAATCAGAACAGAGTCTTTCACAAAATTATTATTAACATTTGGTGCAATTGTGACGAAACGCCAATCAAAAGCCATGTTCAAAAATTCTTAAAACATTTTTCTTACTACAAAACTGTAAATTCTAACTGTGAACTGACTGCTGATAAAAGCATGTTATTGGTTCAGACTTTTATTATTCGATGTGAAATATTTTCAACAAGTATTCGTTATTTAATCTGTTTCAACTCGATGCCGAATACATTTACGTCAACAAACATTCCTTAAAAGATATTGACTTGAAAAAACAAATTTCAGCAACATTAAACATGTTAAAATACTTTGAAAAAGATAAATGGTGATAAAAAAATTAGCAATCATATTGCCACATACAATTTTATTTTCGTTTTATGAAGGAAACAAAGTGTCATCATTAAATCTGATTGACTACCTGATTCAATTTAGCGCGACATCTACAAAGAATATTATCATTAATCAATTACAATTACATTGTTAAAAATGCATCACTTAACATTCAGTTGGATGAATGATTTGTTAAATAGCTGCATCCATGAGTTTTCTGTGTTTCTTAGACATTTCATGTTTCTTTTTGTCTCTCAATCTAGTGAATGATTTGTTACAATATTTACACTGATGTGGTTTCTCTCCTGCATGAACCATTTCATGTTCTTTCTTGTATCCCAAATAGCGGAATGATTTGTTGCAATAACTACACTGATGAGGTTTCTCTCCTGTATGAATCATTTCATGTTTTTTCTTGTTTCCCAATGTGATGAATGATTTGGTGCAATAGCTACATTGATGAGGTTTTTCTCTTGTGTGAATCTTTTCATGCTCTTTCTTGTTTCCCAATTGGCTGAATGATTTGTTGCAATAGCTACATTGATGTGGTTTCTCTCCTGTATGAATCATTTCATGCGTATTCTTGTGTCCCATTTGGCTGAATGATTTGTTGCAATAGCTACATTGATGTAGCTTCTCACCTGTATGAACCATTTCATGTTCTTTCTTGTGTCCCAATTGGCTGAATGATTTGTTGCAGTATTTACATTGATGTAGTTTCTCACCTGTATGAATCTTTTCATGGGTATTCTTGTTTCCCAAGTAGCTGAATGATTTGCCACAATGTCTGCATCTATGGAGTTTCTTTCCTATATGAATCATTTCATGTTCTTTCTTGCTTCCCAAATAGCGGAATGATTTGTTGCAATAGCTACATTGATGAGGTTTTTCTCCTGTATGAATCATTTCATGTTCTTTCTTGTGTCCCAATTGGCTGAATGATCTATTGCAGTATTTACATTGATGAGGTTTTTCTCCCGTGTGAATCATTTCATGGGTATTCTTGTGTCCCAATTGGCTGAATGATTTGTTGCAGTATTTACATTGATGTAATTTCTCTCTTGAATGACTCATTTCATGCTTATTCTTGTATCCCAATGTCGTGAATGATTTGCCACAATGTCTGCATTTATGGAGTTTGTTTCCTATATGAATCATTTCATGTTCTTTCTTGTGTCCCAATCGGCTGAATGATTTATTACAAAACAATATCTACATTGATGACGTTTCTTTACTTCACCTTGCTTATCCTTCTTTGCATTCAAGTGACATGGAACCCCTTTCGGTATTTTGCGATCTTTACATCTTCGTTTTTGATGTCTTTTCGTTTCTATCTGCACACAGCCAGCCTTTGGTTTTAAAGTTGGATTACTGTACCAATAAGGCTTAATACTCAGCTCATGGCTGCGAAGATGTGATTTATAACGTGGAATGTTTTCAATAAATCTTCTTTTACAATACTTGCACCGGGTCTAGTAGTAAATTGTCGCTTAGGTCTCACCATGTTTTCTGAAAAATAGCAATGATAAAAATTATTTGATTTACACTCATTTTAAAGAAAAATGTGTACTTCAAATTAGTGCTCATTAAGTTCTGTACATCATAAGTCTCGATGAATATGCAATTATTCTAGTAGTAGGAATGTTAATGGCGGGTTATGGAATAGGTTTTTTTTTAATAGGCATTGCGTAAATACAGGGTGAGTAAAAATAGGTGCACTAAAGGAAACAGCAATATTTGTTTCAGAACCAAGTAGCGTTTTTCAGTTCGCACGGTAACATTGATCTAAAAATATTTTTTCTTTTTTAGTCCAAATATTTCTCATGAAGTTGATATACATATGAATTGTAATATCACAATTTGCTAATATATAATAAAGCAGTGGCCTGATTTTATCCAACCATTAAATGTGTAATACTTGATTCAGAGGTTTTTTTCTGATAACAAAAGCAGTATATGTTCTGTGCATTGAGAGTGTTGCCAGTCTATTCTCTCAAAGCTGGCACACTTCATTTCATGACATCACACTAGCTTCTAGAGAGCGCCATATAATTGTTGTAATAATATTAATAATTAAGTGGTTTTGTTAAATTCTGGATTCATTTTGTCACACTGAGACCTTTCTTAAACCATATTTTCATGAATATGAGAGCCATCAATAAATCAAAATGGCTGAAAATATAGCCCGAATCTAAACTAAATTATTATTGAATTTTATTACTCAAACAAGTCGCCATTATCTTACGTACACAAGCCCAGATTATCCTACCCCTTACTTAGGCTCTGTACGAAAATTATAGAAGGCCATAAATCATAAAGTCTATAAAAGAAGAATCTGCATGTTTGCATTTTGGTAACGCGTGCGTATACACAAGGTTTGTAATATATAAATAGTGAATTAAGGGATGGGGGTATGAACGTTTGGACAGTATTTATTGTGGGACATTAGAGCACATCAGACATATCGAATTGCATTCTGAGTACGAAGAATGTCCTTCTGATATCAAATAATTTTGATTTTTTGAAATTCGCAATGTAATACACATTTTATGGCAAATGATTAAAAATTGATATTTTTATATTAAACAGTACACGAAGTAAACTTGACAAATCTGATGATTTATACTTACAGTGTATGTAGGTGGGATGAAAGGCCGACGATCAATTGAAAATTTTGACCTTTCGTATTGAAGATATGGATTTTTTTCCCAAAAACACCAAAAAAAATTAGGTCTTTTTGGGGAAAAATCCATATATTCAATATGAAAAGTCAAAATTTTCAATTGATCGTCGGCTTTTTCTCCCAGCTACATACACTTCAAGAATATATCATTAGATTTATAAAATTTACTTCGAGGACTGTTATATATCAGAAATGTGAAAAATATCAATTTTTAATAATTTGTGATGCGATCAAGCAAAATCAGTCGGAACTCGGCAATAATAAATTTTCAGTTTCTTACAGGATAGTAAAAAACATTTACAAAGCTGGATTTTGCAGAAAATCCCATTGAAATTGAACAACCAGTTCCAAAGATATGAGCAATTAAAGAATTTCCAAAACAAGAAGAAACAAAAGGAAATATTTCCTTTATTTAGCTATATCTCAAAATCAATATTTCCGAGTTCCGACTGATTTTGCTTGATCGCATCACATTTGTCATAAAATTTGTATTATATCGTGAATTTCAAAAAATGAAAAATATTTCATATCAGAAAGACATTCTCCGTATTCAGAATGCAATTCGATATGTCAGGGCGGCGTTTCATAAAGAATTACACTTAAGTTTAAACTTAAATCAAGTCCCGTTAAAATTAAACTTACGCTAAGTTTAATTTTAACTGGGCGTTTCATAAAATTAGACTTAAGCCAAGGTTAATTTCAACCAATCAATTAGCTAAATTGTAGTAACGAGACTAATTTTTGATGCATCTGTGACGTCATTTTGACAGAGGGTTTTTCAACTTTCTAAAATCTGCCGGTTTTCCCCGCTTAGAAAATTTTCGTGGTAAGTATTTCCTGAATATTTCATAAAATGTACTTTCTTTTCAACATAAATCTCAAGAATATTTAAGAATTAGTCACTTAGTATGCATTGAGGCGCTATTTGATAAATAAGAATCTTACTTTGTGTGATTATTTTGCCATTTTTCGGTTCAATTTTTTGGTGAAAATTCTTCAATGGGGTTTCCCTATGCTATACCATTGTGTACATTAGCAACACGGCGTGATTCATCGAAGCCAAACGATGAACTGGTAAATTTAGTATGAATTCATCGTAGTTGTGAGCATATTATATACGTATAACAGCTTATCTCTCACAGTAAAATAGTCTTCATTTTTACCCGAGCGCCGTTGAATAATTTGCCACAATGTCTGCATTCATGTTTCTTTCCCATATGAATCATTTCATGTTCTTTCTTTGGGCCCAAACGGCGGAATGATTTGTTGCAGTAGCTACATTGATGAGGTTTCTCTCCTGTATGAATCATTTCATGTTCTTTCTTGTTTCTTAATCGGCGGAATGATTTGTTGCAATAGCTACACTTATGAGGTTTCTTACCTGTATGGATCATTTCATGATCTTTCTTGTGGCCCAAATGGTGGAATGATTGATTGCAGTATTTACATTGATGAGGTTTCTCTCCTGTATGAATCATTTCATGCGTATTCTTGTTTCCCAATGTCGTGAATGATTTGCCACAATACCTGCATTTATGAGGTTTCTCTCGTGTATGAATCCTTTCGTGTTCTTTCTTGTTTCCCAATTGGCGGAATGATTTGTTACAATAGCTTCATTTATGTGATTTCATGTTCTTTCTTGTGGCCCAATTGGCTAAACGATTTGTTACAATAGCTGCATTTATGCGTGTTCTCGCCCGTGTGAATCTTTTCATGCGTATTCTTGTCTCCTGAAGAAAAAAATGATACAAATGATCTTGATTTACACTAATTTTCAGGAAATGTGTGTATTTTAATTAGTGTGTCATTTAGGTCATAAAACTCTGTACTAGTCTTAATGAGTATGCAATTATTCTAGTAGTAAGAATGTTAATGGCGGGTTAGGGAATAGGCATTTCTTTTTGAAATAGGCATTGCTAAAATACAGGGTGAGTAAAAAATGCAATAAAGAAAAAACATATTTGTTTCAGAACTAAGTAGAATTGTTTTAGTTGTTGAAACTTGCTACAAATGCAGTCAAATGCTACAAATGCACTCAAAAGCCACATTGTGTGAAAAATAATTTTAAAAGTGAATCGCATTTATGGTTGTATTTTTATAGGTCTCACAGCTTTTGCTGAGATTCGCTCGTACCCAATTTCAATTTTGGATACGACCTGTTTGTTAATGAGATCATAAAATACGCAATAGAGGTTACGTATCTGACTTGAAATGCAGGGTTGATTTGTTCATTGTTTCTCTCTCCGATGCTCAAATAAAGTTTTCATATTTCTCAAGTCCTTATACCTCACATCTGTAACTCTAGCTTTTATTTGCCCTATAGCCAGCAATCGATAGCGTTTCATCTACTATTGCACTATCCTTGATCCGCTAAATCATAAAATCTAAAAAAAAGATACATCCGATTGTTTGCACTTTTAACGCGTATCTATACTTGCTGAACAAAAACATACAGCATATTGCATTGGTGTTTCAAAGTCAAAAAAAAAAAAAAGCGCACTAAATTGCAAAATATTTGGTGTATTAAATTAGTAATGTCTAAGCTACGAGAGGCACTTGCTGGGTTCTTTACGTTCAACCGTTACGTACAATGGTAATACGGGTTGGGCCGATTTCACCATAATCGAAGATATCAAGCTTGTTGTACCACGTAATATTGATCGGTATTTTTGTCGTGCAGTGCGCATCAAGGAGAACTAAAACAAGGAATCTGTAATAATGCTTTAATTTCCTTTAAGACTGAAAATAAATAACACATTTCATTTCCAGATTTATTTAGAGTTCATGAATAAACAATATTTTTCATATTCCTATTGAACGTAGAATCAGTTTGTACACAAAAACAAGGAAAGAAAGTGTAGGCCTACATCATGTATATTTTAGTGACAATTTTGTTTTAGCTTTTAATAATTGTTTTACATGTTTGTTTTACATGTATGTGTTAATGAAAGATATGTTAGAAATTAACAAACAAACGCTAGAAATTAACAAACTAAAACAATGTAAATTGTACACATCATTATGTTTTCTGAATCCTCTGCAAACGTGTTTCTTTCTTTTCAGATAGCATTGTCAACACCTGCCGTTATTCTTAATGGAGAGAGAGAGAGTGACTGTGTTTTACGTTCACCCACACTCATAGAAATGACTTGTTCGCCTTGTTGGCGCAATTCAAAAGGAGTAAGTTTGGACAACTCAAAAATAGTGTAAAAGTTGCCAAAACAAAATTCATTTTAGTTATCCGAACTTAAAAATGCTGAAAAAGCTCAAAAGTTCCGTCAACTAATCAACGTTGTTGGCATTACTTACAAAGTTGATGTAAATCGTTGCGTCAACTTTTTAAGCAATGCCAACTTCTGAATTAAAGTTCAGGGAACTTAGTAAAATAAACAAGGTTCAAAGAACCAATTAGTTGAGTTATTGTAACTCAACATGTAAGTTGATGTAACTCGTTCATATTAAGTTACGGGTACTTATTGTTTTGAGTTATTCCAATTTGGTAATGTGTTACTTAATTCACGTAATTGGATCATTTTCTGCACAATTAGCAGTATTCAAATATTTATTTTTGTAATCAGTGCAAAATTTAGTATACTATAGCACACCTTTAGAAAATTATGCTAACCTAGTTTCATTTTCTGAGTTGTAACAACTCAATAAAGTAAGTGCAAATGAGTGCAACCAACATAATGATATTGAGTCAGCATTATTCACAATTGTACGCGTTGGCATTACTCGTAAAGTTGACGCAACGACTTAGCTTACTGAGTAATGCCAACGAACAATTTCTATGAGTGCAGGCATGTTTTTTTATGAACTTTAAAATAAAATAAATAAACAATAAATATTTTTTTAAATATCTTTTTTGTTGTTGTTGCTTTCCTTGATGTACACTGCACGATAATTACATTATAGCAAACAAGTTCGTAGGACGTGGTACAACAAGTTTGATATTCTCGATCATGATGAAAGTGGCCTTTAGATAATTGTTGTCGAGACTTTGACATCAATTCGTTTTGAAAGACAGATCAACATGATTTTGTGGTCATTGTGTCAAAATAAAAACAAAAAATATCTCAATCTCAATGTGGTTTTGTCGGTAACGGTGCTGCTGCATCACACTGTGACGAGTGCTTGTGCGGGGTTCACGTCGTCGTATTTTCTTGTCCCAATTTATCCACGTTTTTCAGCTTTGTGGATAATTTTATGCTTCTTACCACCACCTGAAGTGAAGCTATACCATCATAGACGTACTTAAAGTGGTTTTTGTTTCAATTTTGAGCCTTCCTTGAATGCTTTTTGTGCCTTAACTTTGCAACTACTTTGGCCCACAACCAAGCCTGTTGAATTTTGCACCCGGGAGGATGGCCGCCTCAGACATGGAGTAAACTCACACCTGTTGGGTAACTGGTCTCGGGTATGGTCACTGGGGAGCAGCGGTAATCCAGGTGAGATCCAACCATTCTTCCTTTCTTCATAATGGATGTCAAAGCAGTTTTTATATTGTATGCTGTTGGTATTCTACTATATACTACAGTGAACTCGTATGCAAAATTAGTAAATGAAAGTTACATTGTGCAAGATGATGATATTTACCCTGGAAACAACTTCAAGATAAACAGTTCCATGACATCGGTAATAGATAGTGCCAAACACTTCCAGGTGTTACTTTACAACTCCCAATAGTGTAACATTGACGTAGTAAGATCTGATAAAAATGTGTTGCTGCATTTCTTGTGTACTTTTCTGCTTCTTCAAGCTGGCGACCTTGAAACTAACCCTGGGCCACGCCCTTTGAAGTATCCATGCCAAGTATGCAAGCTTGCATGCAAGTGGGGACATCAGGCTATTAGATGCGATACATGTTGTAAGTGGTATCACAAGGATTGTATGTTAATGACTACAGATGAATATATTAGCTTAAATAAAACTGAAGCTTCATGGATTTGTTGTGCATGTGGCACGCCCAACTTCAGTCTCAGCATCTTAGGCGGGTTCTTTGACTTTACGCATTCCAACTCTTTTGAACCATTGTCTAACACCACCATTGATGAAACTGAGCTGTGGATGGGAGCCCCGTCAGCTACTTCCTCTCCAAAGGTTGTTAACCCTAACGGCGCCAAGAGACGTACTTCTTCGTTGAAGTCAACGTGTACTACATCCTCCTCAAAACACAGAAAGAACATCATAGGCAAGAAACTCAAGGTGATTGTTGTGAACTGTCAAAGCATCAAGAATAAGACAAGGGAACTGGAGAACCTTATTGAATCCTCAGATCCTGATATCATCATGGGAACTGAATCCTGGTTGACTCCGAATATTCTTGATGGTGAAATTTTCCCTGAAAATTATGGGGTCATCCGTAAGGACCGTACTTCTGGAAGAGGACATGGTGGAGTTTTCATAGCTTACCGAAATGACCTCATACTTACGCACCGTCCTGATTTGGATGCAGATTGCGAAATAGTGTGGGCTCAACTCCAGATGAAGGGTACCAAATCAGTGTTCTTGGGATGTTTCTACCGACCACCGGATGATGGTTCAAGCAGCTTAGAGCAACTTGACAAGTCCCTCGCCAGTCTCCATGGAAGTGTTAAATCTCCGAATGTGTGGCTAGGCGGTGATTTCAACTTGGGGGATATTGATTGGAGTACGACCACTGTCATGAAGTATGCCAATAAGAGTGCACTCTGCCACCAGTTACTGGAAATCACCCCCAGTAATAACTTGACTCAGATGGTTACGCAGCCTACGCACCGCACAGAAGATGCTGAAAGCCTTATTGACTTATTTTTGACTACAAATCCAACAACAGTACAAGATATCTTTCATATGCCAGGCCTCGGTGCATGCAAACATGACACAATCCTGATAGCAGTTGACATCCAGCCTCAACGTTCAAAGACACCACCACGAAAGATCTTCCTGTACAGAAAGATGAACACAGAAGAACTAATAAATGATGCTCATGAGTTCTGCTCATCCTTCCTCAACTCAGACCCTGAACGGAACTCTGTTGAAGACAACTGGATCCAGTTTAGAGACTGTGTAATGAAGATGGCTAAGGATCACATTCGCATGAAGACCATCAGAGCTAGTAGTGATCTTCCGTGGATGACAAGGGAATTGAAGCACATAATACGGCAGAAAAACCGGTGGCACAAGAAAAGCAAAGAATCTAACAGCAGCCGCGTGTGGGAGAAGTACATCCATCTCCAGAAGTTAGTCAAAACTAAAATGAGGAGCTGTTACAACCAATACATTAGCAACATCCTTGGACCAAAAATGGAAGAGAATCCGAAGATTTTCTGGCGTCACGTCAAACGAGGCATAAAGAGAGATAACAGCAGTGGAATCTCAACTCTTCGCCACAACGGACAGTTGACTTCAGATGCAACAGGGAAATGTGAAATTTTGAACTCATATTTCAAATCGGTATTTACAACAGAGGATACCACCTGCATACCCGAGAAAGGTCCTAGCCCTTTTCCTCCTATGCCAAACTTCAAGATCACGGTACCAGGAGTGGAGAAGTTGCTCTCCGAGCTCAATCCTTCAAAAGCCGCTGGGCCAGATGGAATTCCGAGTCGTATTTTGAAGACGCTTGCTCCTCAACTTGCACCAGTGTTGACATTCATATACAACCAATCTCTTCAATCAGGAGTTTTACCGCAAGATTGGAAATCAGCCAACATTACACCAATCTTCAAGAAGGGAGATAGAGCGGATGCTAAAACTACAGACCTGTGTCGTTGACGAATATTTCCTGTAAAACCATGGAACATGCCATCCACAGCCAAATCATGAATCATCTTGACCACCATCGTATCTTATCTGACCAGCAACATGGATTTCGGAAACGGCGTTCATGTGATACACAGCTGCTAATCACACATCATGATCTCAGCAGTGCCTTGGACCAGAGAAAGAGCGTGGATGTCATCATACTCGACTTCACAAAGGCATTTGACACCGTGCCTCATCTCCGCCTCCTCTCCAAACTCAAGTACTACGGCATAAACAATCAGCTGCTGTCCTGGATATCATCCTTTCTTCAAGACCGATCCCAGAGAGTAGTGCTAGAAGGTAGAACTTCATCTGCAGTTTCCGTCGACTCTGGAGTTCCACAGGGAACGGTCCTTGGACCGCTCCTTTTTCTTCTCTACATCAACGACTTACCAGAGGTGTTAACATCAACAGCACGTCTATTTGCAGATGATGCCCTTGTATACCGAACCATTTCTTCACCAACCGATGCTGAAGCTCTCCAAGCTGACCTAGACCATCTTACCAAGTGGCAACACGACTGGCAGATGCAATTTAATCCAAGCAAGTGTTATGTGATGCATGTATCCAACGCTAGAAGTCAAGTACACCATGACTACAAGCTGAGCAACCAGACACTCGCCGTCGTGAAGTCACATCCATACTTGGGAATCCATCTTCAGGATGATCTAGGATGGAATACTCAGATTGGCTCTGCAACATCCAAAGCAAGCAGAATGCTTGGTGTGGTTCGTCGAAACCTTGGAAATTGTCCAGAGAAGTTGAAGGAGCCTACCTCAGCCTTGTTAGACCCCACGTTGAGTACGGCTCCGTGATCTGGGATCCTCACCAGAAGAACAACAAGGCGAAAGTGGAGAAGATCCAGAGAAGTGCTGCTCGCTTTGTCAAGTCAAACTATGAACGCACCAAGGGGACGGTAACAACTCTCTTGAAAGACCTTGGGTGGCAGTCGCTGGAGGACCGCAGAAGATCTGCACGTCTGACCCTGTTGTATAAGATCATCAACAATGAGGTGGACATCCTCAGTGACCGTTACCTAACGCCAGTTACCCGACCTTCTCGCCGCTGCAACTCCAGAAGTTTTATCCAACATCAGACCAGACTCCAAAGTCACAAGTATTCTTTCTTCCCACGAACAATACCCCAGTAGAATAACCTCAAAGAAAACATAATCCAAGCTCCGAGTAACCAAGCATTCAAAGCACACCTACAGGCTCAGTAACCAAGCTTAATCCCCGCACAAGCTTGGCTGTCATACCCAGACGTTCTGGGTCCTGCCAATATCAGAGTTGAAGTTGAAGTTGAAACTGATCTTAACTTACCAACGCTGACCTATGTCTGTCGCATCAACAGGGAGATAGTTTTCCCGATCCATGTTTTGAGCATCTGCTCGAACCACACGATATCTCACTCTTGTGCATAAACTATCATGACGGGTGGTACATACATGCGCATCAGCAAAAGATACATTTTGAAAACTCACCTGGAAACTGCCTTTCAAGTCAAACGCAGCGAGGTTTTTTGTAGTGACGCAGTATCGGTATCAGCACAGGACAGAAGCAAAAATATTATAAGTTATGATGTGGATGGAATAAGCAGCAAGGGGACGCAATGGTAACCTTGTCAATCAATACTTATTCTATTGTCTGCCAAAGTTCAACCGATGACATCACCAATACATTTATCCATGATCAATCCAATCGATATAAGCAATTATCTCCGAGGCAATATTGCCGCGGTCAAGTAAATCGATTGTCTGGTTATATTGAGTCTATAAAATGTTTTAATAACCTACCAAAAACATGTTTGCCAAAAGAATTGACATTTTTAAAATGTTGTAATTTTTTTTTCATATAAACGTTTTAACAACGTTTTCATGACATTTGTAGAAACCGCCGATTAAATGTCATTAAAACGTTCTGAATAAAACCAAAACTTATTTATAACACATTTACAATGTTTTAAAAGCATTGTGTGTTTGCTGGGTGGACTATGCAAGATTTACCATTTTGTCTGCTTTATTTAAGTTTCCCCAGATATATGTCAGCTGAAGACAGTCTATTTCAAGTGATATCTACTGAAGACAGTATTTTAACAGTTTGTTATCTACTGAAGACAGCATCATACCAGTTTACTATCTTCTGAAGACAACATAACATCATACCAGTTTCTATCTACTGAAGATAGCTTTATACCAGTTTACTATCTGCATAATTTTTATTTGCTATCTGAAGACACCCTATTTCAACACGTTATCATCATACCAGTTTGCTGTGTACTGAGGATAGCATCATTTTAATTTTTTATCTTTGGTATTTTATGAAAGTATGGTCCTGACTATATCACATGTTAAAACTACGCGGAATTCATTTGGGGGAACATGTTCAGAAAGCTCAAACTTAAGGGGTCAAATTTCAAATATTAAAAAATGATATGCAAATGTACCGCTTGGAACAACATTTTAAACAGAGAACAGTTTGCCACATCTCCACACTATTTGGTGTTTCCGTTGCCTGGGTAACAGGAACTGTCCCTTGTTCGAAGGGGGACAACTTGAAACTAATTGTTATTAAAATCGGAGAATGTTTGAATTTTGGTCCCTTGTGGAACCGAAAATCTGAACTTTTAGGCATGGATTGTTACTAGAATATTGCCAAAAATTACATATTAATGATCCTTTCCAGTAATTTTAGCTCATTAACTTCATTGATTGGTGACAAAAACAATAAGATATGAGCGTAGAAAGAAAATATTAATTGATATATTAAGAAAACAGTACGTCCGATTTGCTTCAAACAAAAGCTATATTAATCAGTTTACTTAGCTTTATTCAATATCTGTATAAAACATGTTTAGAGCATTTGCTAATATCCTCATAATCCACTAAAAGTATTAGCATGATTAGACAGTTAGCACGAACTGATGTGTGGTGGTAGTTTCGAGGTCTCTAGGTTGATTTTTATGTTATTTATTTATTTATTTATTTATTTATTTATTTATTTATTTATTTATTTATTTATTTATTTTATTTATTTGTTTATTTACTTATTCATTTATTTATTTGTTTATATAATAATAATAATAAATAATAAATAAGCATTTATAATGCGCCATTATATGTAGAAAATTAAATCTAATCCAAGGTGCAATTTAATATGGATAGGATTTAGTTTGGTTATACAGATTAAAGCCAATTTTAATTTTATCAATTTACAAATTAAAGTATAATTTTTGTTATAATAATGAATAGCTGGTCTACGAAGCAACTAGTTATGGTCCAGGGCCATAGGTCGGAATATCACGTGTGCTGCTGGATTAATCTCTTCAGACATCAAACGGCAGTATAGTTTAGAGGTCAAAGAGAGTGATATAGTATTCATAGCCAGACATAATTATTACAATTAATCACAAATATACGCGCATTTCATGTTTTTATTGAATTTAATAACCGTGCTAAAACATTAAAACTGGGAAACTATCGAACAACCGAATTATAAGCATTACATGAACATCAGATTCATTCAATTTAAGGGGATACTTCACCCCTGCCCAATTTTGTGCCTATTTTTCCATTTTTCGCTAAACTTCTAGCGCACTGGTGACAAGTAAGATATGAATATTATAGGGGCAAGGACTACAACTACTGCACTGAAAATTTAATTTCAGCACAGACAATAGTTGTGGAGTTACAGTCGAAAATGAGGGAAACCAATATTTGATCAATAAATCAATAACTATTTGCCCTGAGTTGCTGAATTTTCAGTGCAATAGTTGTAGTCCTTGCCCCTATAATATACATATCTTACTTGTCACTAATGCGCTATAATTTTTGAGCAAAATGCAAAAATAGGCACAAAATTGGCCAGGGGTGTAGTACCCCCTTAAAGAATTCAATTTAAAGAATATTTAACATAGAGGAAAGCGTAGAGCATATTCGATGCACATTGTGCACATTCCTTTTGAAGATTCTGGTTTACAAACTTTGATACCACTTAAATATAAGTATATTAAATGTTTCTCAAAATATTACCATCACCATCACGAATCTTCATCAATTGACGTATGATATGAGCGCATAATCAATAGCGAGGCAATTTTGTCTAATCAGCCAATAAAAGGCCACGTATTATGTAGCGATTCAATAAACTAATCAGATCTTCACTTATATAATAATTATCATGTTAATTGTCATGTGTTATTTCTTAGTTTATTTATCAGCAATCACCCTATAGTAAATCCGACTAACGAAGTAACTTAGTGTGTTCTGTTAGTTTGAAAAAGATTATGATTTGGCAGAACTTAACATTAAGAATACAAAAATCTTTACAAACTGTTTAAAAATCATTAAACCAATCAGGTTAGGACTTCACTTGACTCGACTTACACGTGATCTACGAATAACAGACGTTTGTATTATAGCTGTGCAAATAAGAAGAAAACAAAATCATAACGCCATATAGGTATTATACAACAACAAACATACACACCCATCAAATCCTTAAAATATATATTTTTAATTTTTAACTACAAAACCTGACACCGTAAACTTACTGCTGATAAAAGCAAGCAATTGGTTCAGACTTGTTTTACTCGATTATGTTCACCAAGTATTCGTTATTCAATCTATTTCAAGTTATAATTGTTGGGTAGCGAATACTTTTACGTTAAAACATAATGACTTGAAAAACAACTAAAAGGAGGATTTTGTGATCCTAGCATCCTCTTTTTATGACATTTGTCAGTACATATCCACGAAAAAAGCTTATTCCCAAAATTTCAGTTGATTCCGATTTTGCGTTTGCGAGTTATGCATGATTATGTGTATTACAATGCTCCATAGACAATGCGTTGTAATTTCGTTCTGGTATACCAGAACGAAATTCAAATTTCACGATATCTTTGCCAAACGAATTAATCTGCAAGAAATATTTTGTAAATAAACATTATGTAGCCAGAGGTTTCCAGTGGTATAAAAATCTCAACTTTTTTTTTTTTTTTTTAAGTGGGGGGATGAGGCTGTGGATCACGAAATGCCCTTTTAAATAACGAATCGAATATTCGATGTCAAATATGGAGTATGACTTGGCCCTTGAGGCAAATCACTGAGTCACTGACTCTTGACACAATGAGCATGATTTCTGAGGTTTCACTCGTGTAGGAATCTTTTTAAGCTTTCATTCCTATAATACTGACCATACTGTTCGACTGACTCTTGACACAATGAGTCTGATCTGAGGTCATGATTCTTGTTTGCTAATATCTTGAACGGATGTTTATTACATTAGTTGAATCGCTGAGCTTCCGTTCCGTTATTTGACGATAATTAAGGGGGTACTACACCCCTAGCCAATTTGTTGCTTATTTTTGCGTTTTTCTCAAAAATTATAGCGCATTGGTGACAAATAAGATATGTATATTATAGGGGCAAGGACTACAACTACTGCACTGAAAATTCAGCAACTCAAGGCAAGTAGTTATTGATTTATTGATCAAATATTGGTTTTCCCTCATTTTTGACTGTAACTCCACAACTGTTGTCTATGCTGAAATAAAATTTCCAGTGTAGCAGTCCTTGCCCCTATAATATACATATCTTACTTGTCACCAATGCTCTATAATTTTTGAGAAAAATGCAAAAATAGGCGCACAAAATTGGGCAGGGGTGTAGTACCCCCTTAAACAGGGTAACCTAAATATTACAAAGTAGGACCCTAAAGCATATATGATATACCGTAAAACATCGTCTGCAAGCATGTACATAGTGTTTTTATGGAAGCTAAATTAATACGATACGTGCGTAAATATGCCAATACAATAGATTGGTCTTACAATAATACTTGTTTGTATATGCTTGGATCTATAATTTATTTGCTCAAACTCCATAATGGCGCCTGGGTTGATTTAGCTTTCATTAGAAGCACTCTATATGCTTGTAGACGAGGTTTTACGGTACTACACACACACGGACATCGTAAAACTGTAAATACTTGTAAGCATAGCCTCTGTTCAGCATAACTGAAACATTAAAAACAATGCTTTAAAAAAAGTAAATGTTGAAAACAATATATGTCAAAAATAACGTTCCACAATGAAGATATATATAATTATATAAAAAAAACCATGCAAAATGTTGCCAAAATGTTCTCCAAAACGGCTTTCTAAAAATTCTAATGGCTTTCTAAAACCGCACTGATAAATGGAGACATTATAAATAAAAATTCACAATTGATATAAAGTGTCTGTGTTTTGATGTATCCCAATTTGTTTTTCATTATTTGAAATTTCATTTCATTATTTACTACAAAACGTCTTTGGTTTCTTTAAATACATTTTTATTATGATAAAGTGAGTCCCCCGGGACTGTAAATTGTACGCAAAACATTAGGTAATGAAAAACAACCCAAAGTTGGATCACTTTACATTCAGGTGGGTGAGTGATTTGTTAAAGAGCTGCATCCATGAGTTGTCTGTGTTTCTTAGACATTTCATGTTTCTTCTTGTCACTCAATGTAGTGAATGATTTGTTACAACAGCTACATTGATGAGGTTTCTCTCCTGTGTGAATCATTTCATGTTCTTTCTTGGGTCCCAAATGGCGGAATGATTTATTGCAGTATTTACATTGATGTAGTTTCTCTCCTGTATGAATCATTTCATGGGTATTCTTGTTTCCCAATCGACTGAATGATTTGTTGCAATAGCTACATTGATAAGGTTTCTCACCTGTATGAATCATTTCATGAATATTCTTGTCTCCCAAACGGCGGAATGATTTGTTGCAATAGCTACATTGATGAGGTTTCTCTCCTGTATGAATCATTTCATGTTTATTCTTGTTTCCCAATGACGTGAATGATTTGTTACAATAGCTGCATTTATGAAGTTTCTCTCCTGTATGAATCATTTCATGCGTGTTCTTGTCTCCCAAACAGCGGAATGACTTGTTGCAATAGCTACATTGATGAGGTTTCTCTCCTGTATGAATCATTTCATGGTCTTTCTTGTGTCCTAATTGTCGGAATGATTTGTTACAATATCTACATTTATGTGGTTTCTCTTCTGTATGAGTCTTTTCATGCATATTCTTGTTTCCCAATTGGCTGAATGATTTGTTGCAATAGCTACATTGATGAGGTTTCTGTCTTGTATGAATCATTTCATGTTCTTTCTTGTGGCCCATTTGGCTGAATGATTTATTACAATAGCTGCATTTATGCCGTTTCTTTACTTCACCTTGCTTATCCTTCTTTGCATTCAAATGACCTGAAACCCCTTTCCATATTTTGTGATCTTTACGTCTTCGTTTTTTATGTCCTTTCGTTTGTATCTGCACACAGCCAGCCTTTGGTTTTAAAGTTGGATTGCTGTACCAATAAGGCTTAATACTCAGCTCATGGCTGCGAAGATGTGATTTATAACGTGGAATGTTTTCAATAAATCTTCTTTTACAATACTTGCATACCGGGTCTAGTAGTAAATCCCATTGTCGCTTAGGTCTCGTCATGTCTTCTGAAAAATAACAATGATAAAAATTATTTTGATTTACACTAATTTTCAGGAAAAGAGTGTTCTTCAATTAGTGCTCATTAAGTTTTGGACATCATTAGTCTTGATGAATATGCAATTATTCTCGTAGTAGGAATGTTAATGGCGGGTTATGGAATAAGTATTTCTTTTGATATCGGTATTGCGTAAATACAGGGTGAGTAAAAAAATAGGTGCAATAAAGAAAAAAAAAAGTATCAGAACCAAGTAGTGTTTTTCAGTTGCTTTTTTTTTTTGCTGCAAATTCTACACTAAATAGTCACTGTGTGCATGTTATGTAAAAAGTAATCGCATTTACGGTTTTATTTGAATGGGGCATTTTTCTGAGATATGCTCAATTTCAATTTAGGATGCGGCATCAGTTTTTTTTAATGAGAGCATAAAATGCGCAGTAGAGGTTACGTAGCCTATTATATTGTGGGATACGATGTTGTATTTATCTAGAATAACAATCATCGAATACTCTGTGCACACCTACACTATAATGCGGATGTATACGATTCCACTTTGGTGCGGAAGTATCGTATAAATCAAATTTAAATATAAGAAAGATGTGAAGGTCTCCTTGTAACTTTATTTTTTTCCCACAACGTCAAATAAACTTTCAAATAGAATTAAACACCAGTCATTCCAAATGACATGCGTGCCATTTTTTTCTTGGATTACGAGACTTCCATAATAAAAAAAAAAAAAGATAATTATCAAACAAAATATCCGAAATCAAGGTGCGCATCCTTCCTTGCATCACAAACCCGGTGAGGAGGGTCTTCGAATTTTGTTTGTGTTGGGATGTGCGGCTAGATCTTAGAAAATTTGCCCAGAATTTAAATTATGTTTAACGAAAGAAAGACTCGAACTTATACCAATATTATTTTCGGGGATTTTTGTTGAAAATTAAGGTATAGATACCGTAGCCTAGAGCGCCATATAACTAATGTAATAATAATAAGTAGATTTATTAAATTCTTGATTTTTCACAGACCTTTCTTAAACCATATTTTCATGAAAATGAGAGCCATCAAAAAATCTCAAATGACTGAAAATGCAGCCCGAATCTAAACTTTTTTTAATACTCACACAAGTCGCCATTTTCTTACGTGCACAAGCCCATGATTATTACCCGTGTCCCTTACTTAGGCTTTGTACGTACATGTAGCTTAAAATAACGAAAATCACTAGAAGGCCCTTAATCGAAAAGAAAAAAAAAAAAAAATCTGCATGTTTGTATTTTGGTAACGCATAGGGTTTGTAATGAATAGAGAAATCACAGGTTTTTAAAATTGATACTTCAACTTGTTCCATTTTTTTACCCTTGCCCATCTTACTCGCTCTGTAGCGGCAATCGTATATAGGGGCCTACATAAAAAGAGACCATTCCAAGCCGTAAACATGAACGTTTTGGGCCGTTTTCAGATTCAGAAGGAAGCATGTTGTTTCCTTTGATTTATACTGTTTAGGAAATAAAAGCACATATCCCATATAATAAGCAAGTGATTGATTTTGATGACAGTTTCATCAAGATACAGGATTTAATTAACAATGTATACTTGCAGAAACAAAAATTTATGCAACCACATTGTATTGTTGTTACAATGTAAAAAAAAGCGTGCTTGAAATAAATGTCTAAGCTACCAGAGGCACTTGTTGGTTTCATTTAAAGCTCAAGTTCAAAAGTTTTGTCCGATTACCTAAAGGGTGAAATAAAACGAATTGGGCCGTTTTCAGATTCAGAAGGTAGCATGTCATTTCCGTTATGGTTTATACTGTTCATGAAATAAACGCACATATCCCATATAATAAACATGTGATTGGTTTTGATGACAGTTTCATCAAGATACAGGATTTAATTAACAATGTTTACTTGCTGAAACAAAAATTTATACAACCACATGTTTTTCAATGTAAAAAATAAAAAGCGTGCTGGAAATTAATTTCTAAGCTACCAGAGGTACTCGTTGGGTTCATTTAATGCTCAGAATCAAAAGTTCTGTCCGATTATCTAAAGAGTGAAATAAAACGAGTTGGGTCGCTTTCATCATAATCGAAGATATCAAGCTTGTTGTACCACGTAATTGGTATACCGTAGATTATTGCGCAATGGTGCATCGATGAGAACTAAAACAAGGAATCCTGTAATAATGATCACCCTTTTGGCTTCATAATCGGTAGAGTCGGTTGTTGGTCCGATTTTTATTGAAGTTTTTGTTTCTATTTTGACACGGCGAACAACAAAATCTTGTTAACCCGTCTTTCAAAACGAATTTGTGTCAAAGGCATGACAAAAGTTATGTCCCATTATCTGAATCTTGTTGTTCCACGGAAATTAACAAAGTAGTTTACAGTTTTACACATTATTCTGTTTTCTTAAACGTTGTCAGAAACTTCTAGATCTACAAACTTGTTTCTTCTTTTTCAGATATCATTTTCAACACCTGCATTTGTTATATAATCTGAATGGTACTTGGTACTAGTGCAATCTATTTACAGCTTCATCTTGATGTAATTACATCAACAGCCATGGAAAGACAGGTAGTGACTAGTGAATGTACTCATCCAGGAATATTTGCATGTTTTTTTGGTTTCATGAACTCTTTAAATATATTATTTATTTAAAGTAGGACTATTTAGAATATTAACAATAATAAAAGCACAAGAAATGGTGTTATTAATTTTTCTGTAAAGTTGTTCCTTTTTTCATATATCATTTTCAGCACCTGCCGTTGTTATATATATGGGAACTTGGGAAGACAGGCAGTGATTGTGTTTAACGTTGACACAGGAATATTTGCATGTTTTCTTTTCATGATCTTTAAAATCAAATAAATAAATAAATAAACAAATTATAAATAGAGAGGGTGGCCTATAAATAAATGAATTAAATATATCATTTATTTAAAGGAATCCTATTTTTTTAAAAAGCACAAGAAACGGAGTCATTATTTTCTGTTGTTTTCCTTGATGCCCATTGCACATTAACCAAACAACTCTATATGGTACAACAAGTTTGATAATGATATCTTCGATTATAGTGAAAGTGGCCCAACTCGTTTAGATAATGGGACATGACTTTTGTCGTGCCTTTGACACAAATTTGTTTTAAAAGATGGGTTAACAAGATTCTGTGATTCGTCGTGTCAAAATACAACAACAACAAAATCGGACCGACCAATCCTGAATCCTCCCGATTGTGGAGTCAAAAGGGTGATAAATTACACAACTTCTATGCTTAAGAGATCTTAGATATATCAGCAAAAGACATTGTGAAAACTCACCTGGAAAATCCCGGGGAAATATTCCTTTTAAATAAAACACGGCGAGGTTTTTGTAGCGTCAGGATGGGCTTCAGTACAGATTAGTTATAGAATATGAAAGCAGCTGATATTCTTCCCAAGACATGTAAGGTTGAAGACTTATTATAAGACGTTTCTAGCCTACATTAGCTTACATTGTAAAGTGTATGATGTACATGTATCGTCATGACGGAGATGATCACAAGCGGCGACAAGTTGAAAGAAGAACTGAATAGAAACAGGAAGCTGTGAAGTAATATGCAAATTAGCAAGATCACAGGAAATGAAGTACCCACTTGAATGTGAAGAGAGGTAACGATCAATATATTGAACTGTGGATGCTGTGCTTGAAACAAGTTCAACTCAAAACAATTGGAAGTATATCAAATAGACAATACCTGGACTATGCAATGTACAACTTGAGCATTTACATTTTTAAAGAAGGTCTACTTAAAATTCTTAAACGTGTCTGTGATCTTGAATGGTGTTTTAGAAATTTATACGCTCTTCTTTGGAAACATTCCGATTTGGCAGATTTTCATAAGAATACAAAATATCAATTATGTTGTCATTAAGGGATCTAGAATGAGCGTTTATTGCGTTTCGACAGTATTTTTGTGGGACATGAGAGCACCTCAGACCTATCGAATTGCATTCTGAATACGAAGCATGTCTTTCTGATATCAAATAATTTTCATTTTTGAAAATCACAATATAATACAAATTTTATGACAAATTATAAAATTTGATATTTTTCAAATTTTTGATATATAACAGTCCTCGAAGTAAATTATATAAATCTAATGATATATTCTTAAAGTGTATGTAGCTGGGAGGAAAAGCCGACGGTCAATTGAAAATTTTGACATTTCATATTGAAGATATGGATTTTTTCCCAAAAGACCTTTTTTTTTTTTTTTGGTGTTTTGGAAAAAAAAATCCATATCTTCAATACGAAAGGTCAAAATTTTCAATTGATCGTCGGCTTTTCATTCCACCTACATACTCTTTAAGTATAAATCATCAGATTTATAAAATTTACTTCGAGTACTGTTAAATATCAAAAATATCAATTTTTAATGATTTGACATAAAATGTGTATTAAATTGCGAATTTCAAAAAATCAAAATTATTTGATATCAGAAAGACATTCTCCGTATGCAGAATGCAATTCGATATGTCTGATGTGCTCTAATGTCCCAAAATAAATACTGTCCAAACGTTCATACCCCAGCCCTTAAATCGACAGGTTGAAAAAATCCAAATCAGTTAAGGGATCTAGAATGAGCGTTTATGGCGTTTCGACAGTATTTTTTGTGGGACATGAGAGCACCTCAGACGTATCGAATTGCATTCTGAATACGAAGCATGTCTTTCTGATATCAAATAATTTTCATTTTTGAAATTCACGATATAATACAAATTTTATGACAAATTATTAAAATTTGATATTTGTCAAATTTTTGATATATAACAGTCCTCGAAATAAATTTTATAAATCTAATGATATATTCTTAAAGTGTATGTAGCTGGGAGGAAAAGCCGACGATCAATTGAAAATTTTGACCTTTTATATTGAAGATATGGATTTTTTTCCCAAAAGACCTATTTTTTTGGTGTTTTGGGAAAAAATCCATATCTTCAATACGAAAGGTCAAAATTTTCAATTGATCGTCGGCTTTTCATCCCACCTACATACACTTTAAGTATAAATCATCAGATTTATAAAGTTTACTTCAAGTACTGTTAAATATCAAAATATCAATTTTCATGATTTGCCATAAAATGTGTATTACATTGCGAATTTCAAAAAATCAAAATTATTTGATATCAGAAGAAAATTCTTCGTATTCAGAATGCAATTCGATATGTCTGATGTGTTCTAATGTCCCACAATAAATACTGTCCAAACGTTCATACCCCAGCCCTTAAACTCTTTGAGAGATAACAATTTGTCACGGCTTACGCCGAACGTCGCGGAATTTCTTCAAAATCAGGTCCGAAATAATGAGTTTCATATGGGCAACTGAGCATATCGCAATATCAATATTACTCGTGAGATACAGTGGCATATTTTCTAATTTCCTGCAGACGTGAAAGATGAAGGTCGGCCGCCATCAATAATATTTTGGGACATTGATAGGTTCTGATAACACTTTCCAATCACGACACTAAAAAATTCTCTGGAGCCCCCCGTTAAAAAATATGACCACCCCCTAACCCCCTAAAAATCGCTCCAAAATCACCTAAAATGTGTTTTAAAAAGCAGTTTTTCATCGCATTTCCAGGCAATATTGTATTAAACTCCATGATTCAACAGGTCCCAAACAAATTGGTATTGAAAATACATATATTGGTGAATCTCTTCACAAATTTGCAGAAGCCAGCAATTTCATTAAGGTGGATTTTTTATAAACTCAATATAACTATATTTTCAAAATGTCGAAAATGAGAAAAAATGCAAATTTTACCTAATTTCTAACTTAATTATTGCCTTTATTCAGGCTGAGTTTGATATGACCTTTTTAGATAAACATTCCCCATCCTTTGCCTATAGAAAAATGCTTTCTCTATTGTGGTATCTTTTTCCAATTTATTATGAGGGGTCTTTGAAATATTGCATTTTGCATTAGTTCGTAAATCAACAAAATCAAAATGAGCATATTAATATTGTCTAATACTATTTACAATCTGTATTATTCAGAAAGAAAATATTATATAACATCAGTATGTAGATTATTAATAACAACTGAGTACAAGTTTTTACCTAGAAGTGACTTTTTAATGTCCAAATATCTCATTTTTGGCTGTATTTTTGGTCAATAATTTACATTCATATATGCCTACATAGTACATACGCGCGCTACATAAAGGAGGGCTTTATTGTTTGAGACTAAACAACGGCGATATGGCCCAGCGTTTAGGACCGGCTGATCTGCATGAGGATTTCAGTTGGAGGAATAATGGTATATGATGAAGAAATAACAAAATGTTCTGGTATAAGCGTGGTTTTCATGAATGAATCCTAAATTAAATTTGATGATGCGCGAGAATTTGTTAGATTTTACTACATCCACTTGGTCCCATTACCATTTGGTACAATAACCATTTGGTCCTATTTACCATTTCGACCAAAACCCAATAGTCTAAGGGACCGTTTACAAACACTTGTTAGGGGGGCTGATGCAAAAAAAAAAATCATCGCGAAAATTTTTCGGGCCCCCTTTACAGACTTCAAAAATTTTAGCACCCCCTCCCCTTTTTTTGACGAAAATTATGGGTCAACCCCATAGAAAAGCATATAAACTCAACTTTCCCAGGAAAATTTGTGGTCATTTTTTCAGCCTCCCCCTATAGGAGGATCAAAAAATTTCAGGCCCCCTTTTTGCATCAGCCCCCTCCCTAACAAGTGTTTGCGAACGGTCCCTAATAACCAAAAAGTCTAAAACCATTTATTCCAATGAACCATTTGGTTTAATACCCATCTGGTCTATAACCATTAAGTCTAATAGCCATTTGCTCTAATATTACCCTTTTGGTATACAAACCACTTGGTCTAACAAACATTTAGTCTACTAATCAATTGGTTTACTAACCGATTGGTCTAGTAATAGCATGTGTGAGGTTATGTAGGCACAATGATGCTACTACACATGATGAGGTCATAGACCGGGGCACCTCTGCTCGCTGTGTTTCATAAACAGGGATTATAACAGGCCTATAATACATGTAGTATTCCAACTCTATGCAAATGACGTAAACAGGCAAACCTATTTTGTTTTAAAGTTTGGAGTGGCAGATAACTCGTACTGGCCCATGTCCCATGCCTGTGGCACACCCGGTGATGCATGATGAGCCTAGTGTCGGTTATATAATTTATATACCTTGTAAAGACCGGAAAAGAAGAACAAATAGCCTTTCTGGTTCCAAGACTGGTCTGGATGGGGTCTGCATAAACCGCACGGACTAAATATTAATCTGGATGTGTCGGGAGATGGTGTAACATAATTTTTTTACAGTAAATGTGCTTTCCAAATTCCATTAGTTTACATTATGGCGCTCATAATGTAGTAAATAAGCCTTAAATAGCGGTTTTAAGAGAGACTGAATTGGATTTTTGTGGGGTAAAATTTCTGAATTTGAGCAACATTATTCTGTTATTATCAAATTTATTGAGGTTTAATAAGGTGATGTTTACTGAACCTTAATACCAATAAGTGTTCATCAGAACTGAAATGCACTTGTAATTGGCCAGTTTTGAAAGTGGGAGGAGCTTTAAAATATGTCTCTTAAAAGTGGTACGCACTCAGAAAGTTTGAATGGCCCCCTGGGGCCAAATGTTATAATCTTACTGTACTACAGCAGCGTGAGTTCATTGGACAACCAGAAATCCACGCAGTTTATAACATTTGACCCCAGGGGGTCATTTAAACTTTCTGAGTACGTACCACTTTTAAGAGCCATATTTTAAGCTCCTCCCAGGTTCAAAAATGTGTACATTGCGAGTGTATTTCAAATGTGATAAATGCCAATTGCTGATAAAGTTTAGGAAATATCACCACAAACCCGTATATATTTGATAATAACAGAACAATTTTGCATTTCCAGCCCACTCAGTCCTCACGCTCAATGATATAGCGTGTTTTGTTATAAATGGGTTTTTTTTGCCTGATCTAACGGTTAACTAAAGATTAGTCTATATTTTATTTAAAATATGATTTATTACCTAAATAGTCACCGGCGTGTCCAGGATCTTTTCCTGCGGGGGGCTCAGCCCCTCTTTCAGATTTATGTGGGGGGCTTGATGGCTAAAATCGCCAAAAAACGGCTGATTTTACATGATTTTTAACAAAGTGCGGGGGGCTTCAGCACCCAAAGCTCCCCCCCCCCTGGACACGCCACTAGTGTAATGTTGGTTGCAAATTCCACTTTCGAAAATATGTTAACAGACACAAATTCCTTGTGTGAAAAAACAAATTCCATTAAAACAAAACAAACTGTTATTGGAAACATATTTCTAAAATCATAACAATCAAAATAATTATCATATCAATCTAGGCACACAAGTTTCATATCATTACTTTGCAGTGAGATTCATATGCAAATTCCATGAAAATTAACAAATTCCACTATAATAAAAGAGCAAAATCCATATGAAAATAGTTATCAAACTGAAATAAATAATAACCTTGGTTGAAAGCCGTATTGTGAATGTAAAATAATTAGTATGTTTATACATTGGAAAACGTTAATTGAGTCTACAAAAAAACAAGCAAAAAACGGAAAATCCGCCAAAATCAACAAACTCCCCTGCAGTATAGGAAAAAAGTACCACACTAATTTAAATATATTTCAGAAGTACAACATGTTGGTTATATTATCCAAAAGATTTGATCCAATGTTAGCCTGAATATAGCAGAAAATGTGATTTGAAAATGTTCTTTTTTTCGCTACTTTCAAAATTATGAAAAATCCTGTTTTTACCCAAATTCCACCATGATTTTACGTAATTATATCAAAAGAATTAAATTTTTCTGAATACGTCATCTTATAAAGCCTAGTTCAATTCCAATATGTTCAACTTCCTGTCAGACCCAGGTTATTTCAAAGTACATTTTCATGATGTCAAATGTTGTTCATTTTTAAGCTATATCAATTCTGAGGCAGGTCAAAAGAGGGCAAATTTTAGGGGGGTCATGGAATTTCCCCCAGGGGGGTCACCTGATTTTTTACTATCATAGTTGTGAACCATCTGACCTAACTAGACTAAGTACCAAATACCATTGGATTTGGCTGACCTTCATCTTTCAGCTTTGTGTACAGGCTGCATGGTGCTTAGAAAATATTGCACTACAAATCTTTCAGATCATGGCATTAAACACTTCTATTGGTGTAACTGACTGGGCAAAATAGGTATGGATTTATTATAACCATTCTATAAATAAACCCACAATTACCACATTTCATGATTTTTTTAAAGCGGCTCGTACACTAGACAGTGAGTAAGAACAGTACAATGGGTTAATAAAAACACGCCGTTTCGAACCAATAATCCACGACGTTTTGGACTCAATAGTCCTTTTTCAGTGATGCCAGAAAATTGAAATTAACAAAACAATACTAACTCTACATTACACTCTATACGTGCAATAATCTTTCCTTTTAATATAAAAATGCTAAATATATAAGTCTTTACATGCTTTCTACTGTAAAATAGCGTCATTTTACCTTGTACCTTTGTTATCTCCTGGAGATACCTTCATTCAACTTGTGTGTAATCTGCTGCAGACATCGCCATTTCAATTTGCTTTCGGAAGACAACCTATTTTAACACGCCATGATATCAAATTGGACTACAGTATTCAAAAAATAATTATATCTATATTTCATGCACCCTGGTAACATCAAATCTGCTAATAACTCTGTTTCGTCAAAATCTGTAGACTTAACGAAAACCTATGTTTGGTAATACTAGTAAAACGGGTTTAATAATTTTAATGTGCTATCTGAAAACAGCCTATTTCAACATGCTATACACTAATAGATAAGCATTATACCAGTTTACTCTCTACTGAAGATACCATTATTTTAATTTGCTATGTAAAGACAGCACATTTCAGTGCAAATTTGACATTTCACATTAGACAAATAAAAAATCACAAATATACATGCACATGCATTTCGTGTTTTTATTAGATTTCATCACCGTGATAACATTTAAACTAGGAAACTAACCGCTTATGATAAGCCTTACATGAACTGTGTACAACTAAACATCAATTTAAAGAACATTCAGTCTGCCGCCTGGACAACCAATTCTTTAGAAATGCTTAGTCGCGCTAAAAGTCGATCGATACATGTAAAAATCAGCACAATTCAGAGATACACCTTTTTGCTATGAAATTAATTTTCTCGGTCAAATATAAAGCAATATTTTTTTTTTTCTTCAGTAATGTCAGTTAAAAACTTGGTGCTTGAATATACATTTTTTTTATTATCTTGGTGTTAAAATTAAGCATCAAATTGTGTCTTTTAGTGTGATATTTTTGTTTTTTATAGGCCTTGAATTCGCCTGCGAGCTTTTTACGGAATTCATGTTTTAGCGTCTCAAACTAACATAGTTTGCTAAGAAAGATATTTCCCACCTCTGTAAAGCACATCGTGTGGGTCTATATGTTATAGTTTTGTCAGAATTTCCGTTTTTGTTTTACCCTTTTTCCATTTATGCTCCGAAAATGTCAAACTAAGTAAAAGTAGGCAATGGTGAGTACTTTTATCTCGAGAGCAACCAGCTGAAATAGTCGATATTTCCTTTGTTGTTATCCAGGTCAATTTTTCATTGAAAGCAAATTGCCCGACCAGCGATTAAATCCCCAATTGGGTGTTCTGGTTAAACATGATCAGTAGGAGCGCTATAGGTCTGGGAATTTCTTTGCTATATTGAAGTTCTGGCAACACTATAGCCATGCCGGTATTCCTATTAAACCCAGGGATATCGATCCAAAATGCTAGTACTAGCCTTTAGATTTCACGTGTTGATTTAGACATTTTGTCAGCCGACAGTGAAAGATGGTGAAATCAATATGAAATGTCAAAATTTTCAATTGACCGTCGGCTTTTCCTCCCAGCTACATACACTTTAAGAATATATCATTAGATTTATATAATTTACTTCGAGGACTGTTATATATCAAAATTTGAAAAATATCAAATTTTATAATTTGTCATAAAATTTGTATTATATTGTGATTTTCAAAAAATGAAAATTATTTGATATCAGAAAGACATGCTTCGTATTCAGAATGCAATTCGATAGGTCTGATGTGCTCTCATGTCCCACAAAAATAACATAACAGAACAGAAAACTTTTGGTGCGCTGTTCCTTATGACAAGCTCGTAGCGCTTACAAAGTAAAAATAAAAACATCTTAAGGTACACAAGCAAAACCTTAAATAAATAACATTATAGAGTACAAACCTTAAATTTACATAATACAAGTCTTAAATATAATGATTAACAAAGTAAAACACATCATGGAAAAGATAGGTCTTAATTGACTTTTTAAAACTCGCGATGGAAGAGGATTCTCTTATTGTGATAGGAAGTTTATTCCATTCCCGTGAAGCACATAAAGTAAATGTCCTGTCTCCTGCTCTAAGGTGAGCCTTGGGGTAATCCAAACGAAGGAAATCATTGACGGATCTGAGATTACGGGTTGGATGATAAATATGAAGACAAGTATTCAGATAATCTGGTGCTAAGTGGTTTAGGGCGAATTTCTCGACGGGTGGCTTAGCAGTTGGCTAGTCTAGCCTCAAGGCTTAAGAGGTCGTAAGACCAGGCTTAACTGAAAACACGTTCCCCGAAGCACGGCTACCATAGCCTCGAGGCTTCGTTAGCCCGTGGGCCAGGCTTGTAGGATTAGCCCCAGGCTTCGGTAAAATTTGCATTTCTCGAAATCAGTCTTCTGTAGCCGTAGTCTACGCAAGCCTGTTAGACCAGGCTTACAGCGGCTTTTCGTGGCCCTGCCTCAGAGCAGGTCTTAGGTCGCAAGCCTTGGTCTATTTCAATTTACAAATTATTTAAATTGTAACGCAACGTTTATCTTTCATATTTTTGACGGTCTTTCAATTAACATGAGTAAGCAGTCGCGTAACTAGGGGGGGGCGGGGGAGCTCTTCCCCCCCCCCTATGAAAAAGGTAAATTATGCCTACTTCTGAGAGTTATTTTAATAACTCTCAGAAGTAGGTTTAATTTACCTTAAAAACTCAATTTTTAAGGTTAAATAAATTGCATTTATCCCACTTTTGTACCATTAGCCTATATGTCACCAGCTTTAATAGCTTAAATATGGCATTTGTACCATATTTTTTTTCAATTCCACCTCCCCCCCCCCATGTCCAAAAGAAATCTACGCCAATCTTCCGGGGACACATTCCAAGCAGATCCCATAACTCCTCAGACCAACTCCACCCCTTACAAACCCAAACAGCATGAACGATGCCTGGCCCTCATTTATTATGATTGCCCCCGCTTTCCCCACCCCACCCCAAATGAAAATGTCTAGTTACGCCACTGTGGGTAAGTAATTGTTCGATTTAGTTGAACATTTCAGCATTTTATTTTAGTGTTCATTTGAGTTAGTTGAATTTTTTTTAAGTAGCTGTTGCTATCATAAGACCTACTCATTTTGAATGATGATTTTTTTAACAACGAATATAATTTTAAGAAAATCTTTCATCATCATCATGATCATCATCATCATCATCATCATCATAATCATAATCATAATCATCATCATCATCATCATCATCATCATCATCATCATCATCATCATCATCATCATCATCATCATCATCATCATCATCATCATCATCATCATCATCATCATGAAGACCTATATGATACCACCTGTCCCTATCCAAGCCTATATTATACCAGGTTGGACATCAATTTAATTCAATAGAAGGACAAAATTGGTAAAGATATAGTAAATATTTGACACGAAACAATAATGCATGCAGTATTAAAACTGAATTTACGGATAAGATGCATATAATATATCTTCTACTTAAATAATTATAAATATTGTACCAACAGATAACTTCATGTGAGATCTGAGAAGACTACGATATCAGCAGTAGATAGCACGTTGGTTGCTTTCCTTTTTAGGGGAATCACATATTCCTTTCCATTAGGCTTACAGTTTTACCCTTTTTGGGATGCAAAGAAAAAATCACGAGTATAAAGCATAGCCATAGACGTATCATTCATACAAGTTGGACTCATAAAAAGTCAAGTGGAAATAAAATAATACATAAAAGGCACAAAAACAGACACAATATTCTTGCATCAAGTTGTGTACGGTATAAGCCCAAGCACAAGACCGCGGGTCCAGGCTAGTCTTTGCGCCGGGAACATTGCGATATAATGAGACGGCAACCTTGTTAGTACGGTAAACCGTGAGGACCACAGCTTATGTACATCTACCTTCTACAGTCTATACAATTAAGTCGCTGGTTGAAAGGGACGAGGTTGTCAAGCGTTAAGCCCGCAAGGCCACTAAGACTAGGTTGAATTTGCGTTGAAGAAATCCGGCTAGAGTTAAGACTCGGGCTTCGAGAGCGGGCTAGGCTTAGTAGCCTCAAGGCCACCTTAAGACTACGGCTTAATAAGACTCCTGTCGGGAAACTCGCCCTTAGAGTCTTGTAGACGTAGAGGAGCAGTTTGTAGATAATACGCTGTTGGACAGGTAGCCAATGAAGAGCAGACAACAATGGTTGCGATTCGTGCTTGCGAGGTACATTAAAAACAAGTCGAGCTGCCCAGTTTTGAAGACGTTGAAGACGAAGGACATGTTTATGTGGAATTGAAGACAAGAGACCATTACAGTAATCCAAACGGGACAAAACAAGTGAGCGAGCAGCATGATTACAAGTATCTTTATCAATATATTTCCGTATTCTAGTTAAATTACGTAGATGAAATGTAGTTGTTTTGCATAAATTAGTGATGTGCGTTGTCATAGACATATTTGTATCAAAAAATGAACCAAGATTACGAACTGACTCTGATGGCAAGATGGTTGAATCTCCCATTTTGAGTGCAACATTGTTGATAAAGCGTGTGTTATGAGGAGACGATGCAATGTAAAAAAATACTGTCGAAACGCTCAAAACGCTCATTCCAGATCCCTTAAAGGTTTTTAAAATTGATACTTCAACTTGTTCCATTTTCTGCCCTTGTCCTTGTCTATCTCACTCGCCCTGTATTAGCGGCAATTATAGTGTATAGGCCTACATAAAAACGACCATTCAATTTCTGAAGCAGTAAACATGAATGAAAAATTGTGCCGTTTTCAGATTCAGAAGGAAGAAGAAGGAAGAAGCATGTCGTTTCCTTTAGGCTGCGTTCACATAGAAGTATACGGTATTCGGTATTCGCTATACGAAATACGCTCATTCGTTCAGGCTGAGTTCATATAGGGTATACTATGTGAACTCAGCCTGATCGAATGAGCGTATTTCGTATAGCGAATATCGAGTATGTCAGTTTACCCATTTTCTTCGTCTTATCAAATGCTTGTAACTTTACTTCTTGAGGTCACATCGCATTCAATGAGGTGTCATAATGTGCAGAATTAGATAGTGCATCAATTAAAAAAATGAATTTGCCCACATATGGTTTAGGTTTTTAAAATTTGGACGGTATACGCTGCACTAAAAATCGAACATGCGCGATTCCCACTATACTATACTATACGCAGGCATACGGCCTTTTCGAATAGCTCTTATGTGACCCGGTACTATGAAATTACCTTGCTCGATTTAATCTATACGCGTGCACCTTCAAAACGTGCATCGTATACCCGAATAGTATACTTCTATGCGATCGTAGCCTTATGTGACCCGGTACTATGAAATTGCCTTGCTCGATTTAACTATATACGCGTGCACCTGTAAAACGTGCACCGTATACCCGAATAGTATACTTCTATGTGAACGCAGCCTTATGGTTTATTCTGTTCAGGAAATAAACGCACATATCCCATATAATAAACAAATGATTGATTTTGATGACAGTTTCACCAAGATACAGGATTTAATTAACAATGTATACTTCAGACGTGAATTAAATACTACTTATAAGCCAATTGATTTTCCTGCGAAAAGAAAGAAAGTGCATTACTTTCGTGATCAATTAGTTTTGAGCTTTTAATTGTTTTTACATCTTTGTGTATGGACTTACGAAAGGTATATTAAATTAACAAAGAAAAATTTAGAAAAGAAAGTAAAATAATGTAAGTTTAACGCATGATTCTGTGTTCTTAAACGTTGTCAGAAACGTCTAGATCTGCAAACTTGTTTCTTTCTTATCAGATATCATTTTCACCACCTGCTGTTGTTATATAATCTGAATGGAAAGGCAGGTAATATATCATTTTCTTTAAAGTAGGCCTATTTAGAATAATAATAATAATAATAATAATAAAAGCACAAGAAACGGTGTTATTTTCCTGTATTTTTCCTTGATGCGCACTGCACGATAACAATAATTTTACGTAGTAGGCCTACAACAAGCTACCTCTATGGTTTATCTTCCTCGATTATAGTAAAAAGGCCCAACTCATTTTATGAGACATGACTTTTGCCGTGCCTTTGACACAAATTCGCTTTGAAACACGGGTTAACAAGATTTTGTGATTTGTCGTGTCAAAATACAAACAAAAAACTTCAACAAAAAACAGACAGACCCTCCTGAATGCGGAGCCAAAAGAGTGGACAACGTCTTTTGATAAACAACTTCTTTAGATACATCAACAAAATATACATTTTGAAAACTCACCTGGAAAATATATTCCTTTTAAATAAAACACGGCGAGATTTTTATAGCGTCAGGATGGCCTTCAGCGCAGAAGCAAAATATAAAAGTTTATGTCGGAATGCCGATGGAATATGAACAAAGCAGCTGTTATTCTTCCCTATACATGTAAGATCATTGAAGACTTAGTCAGAAAACATTTCACTCCTACAATCATGTAAAGTGTATCGTCATGACGGAGCTGATCACAAAAAGAAGATGAAAGAACTGAATAGAAACAGGAAGTTGCGAAGTAATATGCAAATTAGCAAGATCACAGGAAATGAAGTACTCTACTTGAATGTGAAGAGAGGTAACGATCAATATATTGAACTGTGGATGCTGTGCTTGAAACAATTTCAACTCAAAACAATTGAAGTACATAGACAATACCTGGACTATGCATGTACAACTTGAACATTTACATTTTTCAAGAAGGTCTACTTAAAATTCTTAAGTGTCTGTGTTCCTGAATGGTGTTTTAGGAATTTATACGCACTTCTTTGGAAATATTCCAATTTGTCAGATTTTCACAAGAATACAAAATATCAATATGTTGTCATTAAATCTACGTGTTAAAAAGGCCCAAACCAGTTGAAATTTTTGAGAGATAACAATTTGTCACGCCGGACGTCACAAAATTCCTTCAAATAATAGTTTTCATTAGAATAATTATGGGCGAAAGATGTCGCAACATTCCTTCAAAATCAGATTAAAATAGTTTTCATAAGAATAATCATGGGCGAAAGATGTTAACCCAAAAGTACTTCGTAACGATCACGACGTGTGATGTTAGAAACTTGGACGTCTTGTAAGATGTGGATTTGTACTAAATTAGGATAACCCACCAACTGACCAATCAACAAATTACACTACCAAATAAATTGTCAGCGTGACAAAATATTACTTTGTAGAAATATTGAAATTTTAATTGTTCAAACTAGAATTAGTTGTTTGAAGGTTTTTATTTGTTTTGATGATTACATGGACCTGTCACAATTTTGTACTTTTTGAGATTTTAATAAAGCTGCAAAACCTGTTCCTACATTATACATTGGAATACCCCTCATATTATGACCAAAGCATGCAGAAGGTAGTGAAAGAAATCATTGAACAAGATAAAAGAAAACTGAATGTCATAGTCAGTGATCTACCAGAGATCACCAGTACTAGTTCGCCAAGAGTTGTGTTGAAAAACGTTAAAGAACTTTTCCAGAGTAAGCTTGAAGTAAGTCCAAATGACATAGTGAAAACTGATGTAATATCCACTGAAAAAGGCTGTCTCGTAAAAGTACAAATGAAAAACAAAAATCTGCACAACGATGAAGTGTACAACGATGTGTACTTGAAACCAGATCTGACGTATGAACAGAGGAAAAAAGAGGTAGAGCTACGTCAAGAACTTAGGCAGCGTAAAGCGGAGGGTGAAAAAAACTTGAGGATAGTGAGGGGGAAAATTGTCACAGCCAGACCTCCTCCCTCACAAGAAGAACAGTAGGTCAACAAGACAAGAACTATGTAAATAGCGCACAAATTAGCACCAAGCACCAAACTTCTACTGGCCTGCAAGAACCAGAGTCTTCAGAGGAAAACCACCTTGAAGAGAATTTGCAGACAGACATTGAAGAAAAAATTGTTGATGCATACCAAGAGACTGGAAGGAAAGAAAACCGACCAGTGGATGCAGACAGACATTGTTTTGATGGCCAAAAACCTGGCGAGACAAGAAAACGACCAGCAGCCAAGAGAAATAACAGTACAGCCAGAAATCCAAAGACTGGTAGGAAAAGTAACCAACCAGCGGATGGCACAAGAAAGAAGTTAAAATGCACCTTCTGCAACGCACAAAGTATTACAAATAAGAGAGACGATTTGAGATATCACATTGAAGAAGAAGATCCAGATATAGTAGGCATTGTAGAGACATGGCTTCACCAAGATATTGCAAATGCAGAGCTTCAAATACCTGGCTACCAGACTACCAGACTAGACAGACAGTACAAAGGACATGGTGGTATACTACTGTATACAAAGGATGGCATAGAGGTACAGGTGAGAGAAGATGCAGCTTTAGCAGAGTATGAGGATGCATTATGGTGTGACATCTCATGTCCAAGCACGGAAGCTGATATGCTACTGGGGATCATGTATAGGAGTCAATACAACACCAATGAGCAAAATGATAGCCTGAACCAGGTATTAAAGAGCCTCAAAGACGAGAAAAAAGACATCATGGTTATTGGTGACTTCAACTACCGAGAAATAAACTGGGAAATCATGCAAGCTGGATCAGGAAGAGCAGAAGGCTTTATGGATGTTATCCTGGACAACTTGTGGACCCAACATGTTACAAAGCCAACTAGACTGAATTCCTTGATCGACCTGGTGATAACCTCAAACCCAGATATGGTTGACGATGTGCAAGTTGTAGCCCACCTTGGCACAAGCGACCACTGCATGTTGATTTGGGATACAAATTACCTTGTCGAACCAGTGAAATCACCGCCAAAGAGAGACTTTAGAAATGCCAATTTTGACCAAATGAAAGCCAAACTGAGACAAATAAAGTGGACCGAAGATTTGGAAACAAGATCAGCAGAACAAGCTTGGAACTATACCAAAGAACAATTACACAATGTAATACATGATCATGTTCCAATGAAGATCCAAAGAAATAAAAAGAAACCGCTGTGGCTGACCAAGAAAGCACAGAAACTTGTTCGCAGGAAACAAAGAGCCTGGAAAAGATATCAGAAGAGAAAGACTAGTAGAAATTTGGAGCACTACAAGAAATGCCAGAAAGAAGCTAAGTATGAAGTAAGACAGGCAAAGAGAGACTTTGAGAAGAAATTAGCAGAGAATATAAAGGAGGATTCTAAAAGCTTCTACGCCTACGTGAGATCCAAACAGAAAGTAAAGGACGCTGTTGGTCCACTGAAAACCGACACTGGAGAAACAATACCACCAGGGCAGCCCACAGCAGAAGCATTGAATGATTTTTTTGCTTCAGTCTTTACAGTGGAGAACCAGAATGTACCTGAACCAGAAACTATTTACACAGGACCAGAAGAAGAGAAACTTGAAGAATTTGTAATTACCAATGACTGTGTCAAAGAAAAGCTGAAAGGACTTGATTCTTCCAAAGCAGCTGGCCCAGATCAAATTCACCCTTCGGTACTGAAAGAATGTGCTGAGGAACTGTGTACCCCATTGGCGTATATCTTCAACAAGTCATTAGCAGAAGGCATTGTTCCTGCAGACTGGAGAATCGCGCATATCATACCACTCTTTAAGAAGGGCTCAAGATCCAAAACAGGGAACTACAGACCTATCAGCCTCACTTCAGTAATTGGCAAAGTCCTGGAAAGTATTATCAAAGACCATATAACAGAGCATCTCGATAAGCATAATCTCATCCATGACACTCAGCACGGATTCAGAAAGGGGAAGTCTTGCACTACAAATCTTATTGAGTACTTGGAAGTCATCACCAAGACAGTAGACGAAGGCATCCCAGTAGACGTTGTGTATCTAGACCTGGCCAAGGCTTTTGACACAGTACCACATAGAAGACTAGTAGAAAAGATTAAAGCTCATGGCATTGAAGGCAAGCTGTTGTTTTGGATTGAGGCATGGTTGACAGATCGGAAGCAGAAAGTAGTTACGCAAGGAGCAGAGTCGGAATGGAAAGAGGTGACAAGTTTGGTGGTTCAAGGATCAGTATTAGGACCCCTCTGCTTCCTGATATATATGAACGACATGGAGAGCAATATTAGCACATCAGCTACAGTGAGCAAGTTTGCAGATGATACAAAGCTAGCAAATCCAGTGGCAACAGATGAAGACATAAAGAATATGCAAGAAGACATAAACCACCTGCAAGTCTGGGCAGAAACATGGCAGATGAGGTATAACGTAGACAAATGTGCCGTTATGCACTTTGGGCATCAGAACCAGCACCACACATATCACATGGGAGAAACAGAACTGAAAGAAACAAAAGAAGAAAAGGATTTGGGAGTGCTGATCAGCAACACACTGAAGGTATCCTCGCAATGTGCTACTGCAGCCAAGAAAGGGAACAGAGCATTAGGCCTCATTAAAAGAAACTTCGCCTTCAGAAGCCGTGACATCATATTGAAACTCTTCAAGTCTCTGGTTAGACCACACCTGGACTATGCTATGCAAGCATGGAGCCCGCACATGGAAAAGGACAAGAAGGTCATCGAAAAGGTGCAGGCAAGAGCAACCAAGCTCATCCCGAGTATCCAACATCTTACATACGATGAACGACTAAGGAGACTCAACCTCACCACAATGGAGAAGAGAAGGGAAAGAGGGGACATCATCCAAACATACAGAATCATAAATCAAATCGACAGGATCAATCCAGATACCCTTTTCCAGAAAGCGGACTACCATGGCACCAGAGGACATTCCCAAAAACTGGCCAAATCAAGATCAAGACTAGATACAAGGAAGTATTTCTACAGTCAAAGAGTGGTGGAAAATTGGAACAAATTGCCTGAAAGTGCTATTCAATCGCCCACACTCCTCTGCTTTAAGCAGGAACTAAGCAAATTGGGTTTTTAATGGGCAAAAAAAGCCCCCAAACCCTGCCACACTATTATCATCTCAGAAGAAGGTGAAGGTGTGGCATCTAAGGTATGTCTAAGGTATGTCTATTAAAACGTGACTTTACGAGGCGCTCGCCGGGGAAATTATGTGATAGACCCAAGTCCTATAAAGTATTGAGAGGGTGGAAAAATAATTAATTATATAAGAAACCCCTCTAGTAGTAGTGGAAGGCCAATTCCAGCTCATTTCCCTCGACTAACGGAATTCCCTGTCAGAAGCACCTAAGCTCATTTTACCTCTCGACTAACGGGAAATCCCTGTCAGAAACGCCCAGCTCATTTACCTCGACTAACGGGAAATCCCTGTCAGAAGCACCTTTACTCAGGAGCCCCGCTTAACACCCCCTTTGTGAAAAAACGTGCTCGACACTTTTCTTCGACCAAACGGGAAAATTCCGTCGGAAGCCCCTGCGGCGGCAGTTCCCGTCGGAAGCCCCTGCGGCGGCAGTTCACGCGGAAGCCCCTGCGGCAGCAGTGCGGAAGCCGCCGCGCCCAGCGAAAAAAATTGGCTTAGGATTTGCGCGAGCCTAGAAAAACGCCCGCACTCCGCAAAAAAAAAAAAAAATGGCTTAAGATTTTCGCGAGCCTAGAAAAATTGGTTTAAAAAAATTGAAACATCTAAGAAATGAACGAGAATCATTTTCCGTTTCCGACCTCCGAGGAGCGACGGTGTTGGCGAATTCAGGAGCAGCGAGCTCAAATTAATCAGCGGAGAAGGGAAATGCGTCCGAGACGTCTTGGACCCAACCCCCCTACGGTTCAAGATCTGCGGAAACGGGCGAGGGATGCCGGCCTTCGAGGTTATTCTCGCTTGCGAAAAGCGGAGTTGGTTCAATTTTTGCGAGATAACTACGCGATAGAGCGGGAGCCTGCGCAGGAGCTTTTTGACTTGGAGCAGGAGCCCTTCGACTACCCGATAGATTGGATGCCTGTACACCCAGATCCAGAGCTTTTACGTCAAGAGCAGGAGCTTTTTGACTCGGATCAGGAGCCTATCGAGTACGCGATATATTGGAGTCTTCACCCAGCGCCGGAGCTTGTAAACCCAGAGCAGGAGTTTTCGACTTACGCGATATTGAAGAATCGGAGTCCGCGCTAAGACGGTTTGCGATTCAGTACACGGTGCCGGGACTGCCTGGTTTTACGCCGGAGACGTTTTTGCAAGAGGCTCGGGTACTAATTGTCCTTGGTGTCCTTGTAGAAAACCGCGGGATAAAAGCGAAGATGATTCTTCGCTGCTGGATGGTGAAGACCAGACTTGAGACTGGGCTAGAAGTCAGAAAAGAAGCCGTATTTCATTCTGAACAAACGATTATTCTAGAGGCCACCGACCTTGGCGAGGTCTACGATACCTGGTCGGCCAGAATTCTCGAGAACATTTCTACCTTTATAAACCTAGGAAGCGGGTGGGTGTTTGAGTTGATTCAGAGCCTTGAGCTTCACACGGTGGAGTACGAGCCGTTGGGCGGCTCCTCGTACATCCCTCTCCCGGAGCTTTTAGCGAAAAAGACAGCGATCGTCAATCTCAAAAACGAGGACGACGCGTGCTTCAAGTGGGCCGTCACAAGGGCGATTAACATGGTCGGCAAAAACGCAGAACGAATCGACAAGGTCCTTCGAGAAAAAGCCACCGAGCTGAATTGGGACGGCGTGGCATTTCCGACTCCCCTTTCCGACATCGGCAAATTTGAGAGAAGGAATCCGACCATTTCGGTGAACGTGCACGGTTTTGACGGAAAGAAAGTTTACCCTCTTCGGATCAGCGATCTTGATTGCCAACGCGAGGTCGATTTGCTTCTCATTTCCGACGAAGAAAAGCAACACTACTGCGTCGTGAAAAGTTTGAGCAGATTGTTGAGCACTCAAGTGTCAAAAAAGGGACACGCTCGCCACTTTTGCCGGCGGTGCTACGCGTCCTACACCTCCAAGGAGCGACTGGCTGTGCACATCGATCTCTGACGCTTGCACAAATCGGTGAGGATCGAGATGCCTGAAAAGGACTCCGTTCAGGAGTTCAAGAACCATCACAGATCGCAAAATGTTCCCTTTGTCGTCTACGCCGACTTCGAGTCCTTCACGAAGCCCATTCACACCCGTCAGCCCGATCCCAACGGCAGCTACACGCAAAAGTACCAGAAGCACGAGCCTTCGGGATTTTGCTACTACATCAAATGCTTCGACGACTCGCTGTACAGGCAAGACCCGGTCGTGTATACCAAAAGATCGGAAGACGAGGACGTGGCTCAGATTTTTGTGGAGCGCCTCGAGGAAGACATTCGACGCATTTACCGACGGTTTAAATTCCCCCAAAATATGGTCTTCGACCAGCGGGAACGAGCTATCTTCGCGGAGTCGAGCGATTGCCACATTTGCAAAAAGCCCCTGACCCCTCTAGACGAAGAAAACCGCGTCGTTCGAGATCATTGCCATTTTACGGTCAAGTTTCGAGGAGCGGCGCACAACAAATGCAACTTGCGGTATAGGAAGCCAAAATTCTTCCCCGTGATCTTCCACAACCTCGCCGGTTACGACGCGCACCTGTTCGTTAAAAATCTGGGCAAGACCGAAGGAAAGATCGACTGCATTCCGAACAACGAGGAAAAGTACATTTCCTTCACCAAGCAGATCGTCGTCGACTCCTTCGTTAACAAGGAGGAGAAAGAAGTCGAGGTCAAGCGCGATCTTCGATTCATCGACAGCTTCAAGTTCATGGCAAGTGGATTGGGCAAGCTTGTGGAAAATCTAGTAGGTCAAGATGATGCTATAAAACCTCTTGTTGGTGGTAAATTTGACACAATCAAAGAGTACAAAGAAGCATACCAAAAGAGGACCGGTGAGAATCTCAAGCATCAACATTATTGTCATTTGTTGAAAAAGAGTAACTGCAAAAATCTTCAGAGATTTTATGCTAAGCAAATTGACTTGCTTTTGAGAAAAGGTGTTTACCCGTACGATCACGTCAACTCTTTGGAGAGACTCCAGGAAACCTACCTTCCGTCAAAAGAAGCCTTCTACTCCAGGCTCAACGAAGAGAACATTTCCGACGAAGATTACGAGCACGCCCAAAAGGTGTGGGAAGGCTTCGAAATGAAAACCTTTCGAGAATACCACGACCTGTATCTTGAGTCGGATGTTCTCCTGCTGGCGGACGTATTCGAAAGCTTTCGAGAAGTTTGCCAGAAAAATTACGAGCTGGACCCGGCCTGGTATTTTACGGCTCCGGGACTCGCCTACGACGCCATGTTAAAAAAGACTGGCGCGCGGCTCGAGCTTCTGAACGACGTCGACATGATGCAAATGATCGAGAAGGGGATCAGAGGAGGCGTCTCGATGATAATCACCCGGCATTCCGAGGCGAACAACAAGTACATGGGCCCTGATTTTGACCCGACGAGGCCCTCGAAGTTTATTCAGTACCTCGACGCCAACAATCTCTACGGGCACGCGATGAGCCAGCCTCTGCCGACGGGTGGATTCAAGTGGATGAGCGCCAACGAGCTGCGAGACTGGCGACTCTGGCCTTGCATCGTTGAGGTTGACCTAGAGTATCCGAAGGAACTTCATGACCTTCACAACGACTACCCGCTCGCGCCGGAAAGACTCGTCATCGACAAGGTTGAAAAGCTCGGTCCGAATCTGCGGGGCAAAAAAAAGTACGTGATTCACTACGCGGCTTTGAAGCAGTATTTGAGCTTGGGACTTCGACTCGAGAAAATTCATCGCGGGATTCGGTTCGAGGAAAGCGCGTTCATGAAGGAGTACATCGACCTGAACACTCGACTTCGCAAGGAAGCCGCGAACGAGTTTGAGAAGGACTTCTTCAAGCTCATGATCAACTCCGTGTTCGGCAAGACGATGGAAAACATCCGGAATAGGGTCGACATTCACCTGGTGAATTCGAGAAAGAAAGCTAAAAAGCTCGCGGCAAAGCCAAACTTCGAGCGGCTCACTATGTTTGACGAAAACTTGATAGCCATTCACATGAAGAGGACCAAGCTGCTTTTCGACAAACCGATCTACCTGGGCATGTCTATCCTCGACATTTCCAAGACGACGATGTACAATTTCCATTACAGGTACGTCAAGCCAAAGTACGGTAACAGGGTGAAACTCTGTGCCACCGATACCGATTCATTGATCTATGAGATTCAGACTGAAGACTTTTACGAGGATATCGCTCCGGATCTTGACGCTCGATTCGATACTTCGATTTTTAATCTAATCTTTGAAATTTAAAACCGAAGGTTATCTACTTTTGAGTGAGCTGATTTGAACCCTTTTTCTTTTCTCACGATTCTTGAAATTAGTCCAGGGTTAATTTTAGAGCCCTTCCCGCAACACGCATACTTTCGAAGTTTTTTTTTTCATCCGTTTCGATGCAAATTGCTACAATTGAAATCGATTTTCTTATAGTATTTTTGCTTCTTCGTTCAGCCGAGCCTTTTCGGCAGTTTTCCGAACTTGTGAGAAGCTGAAGATTGTCGATGTGATTGCTTGTTTTATTACCGTCGATGTGATCCACTTCAAGATTGGATGGGATTTTCCCTTTGAAGCTCTCGTAGACAAATCTGTGTACATAGTAATTTTTTCGTTTGCCATTCAGATAAGGGGTAAAACGCAAATAACCGCAATTGTTTGGCGTGAGGCTCAATTTTTCAAGTTCAAAATCTCACCATTTTCCCTAGCACCGTAATTGTTGTAAATTGGATGTTGAGAAATGCATCCGGCCATGTTGATTTTTGACTTAATTTGTACAATTTTTCTTGTACTTTACTTTTTTGTAAATCATTTTCTTATCCCGTGATGATATCTTCGGGGATTAAACCTTGCTTGACTAAAAGGTCTCTCGTGTAGGTTGCCACTCCGACGGAGAGTGTGAGCTTTCCAATATCTTCTACATCGAGCTGTCTAAGATTCGCGGGTTTGAATTTGAAGAATTTCTTCGCGGTATAGCAGTTTACTGCCATGAGTGCGCTTATCGTCAGAGCGTGATAGGCACTATTGACGAGCATGTTCACGTTTGGATTTTCGCTTGCCATTTTATTACTATGCGAATTCGTCAAAATATTTTTCTTTTTTTGAAGCGGATGGCGCTGGTGCTTGAGGGGTGGGGGCCACTGCCGTTGCTACTTGGGGGTGGACCCCCATGACAAATTTTTCGTGCTTGCCCAGTACGCTACGACCCCCAAAAGAATAGCCCCTCCTCCGACGACAACGATAATTGGCCAGCTAGATTGTGATTGCTGCGCTTGTGGAGCTGCCTGCGCTGTCTTCTCGGGTTGTGTGAGGGACGCTTGTTGTTCTTCAAAGGCTTTCAATTTTGCCCTTTTTCTTCGTTTATCTTCGCCAGTTTTTTTCCGGCGGCAACCTTCTCTGGGTCTTTAGCCCGCGCGCGAGGAGCCACAACGATTTTTGGCTCTTTAGGCTGTGCGTGAGTAGCCTTAACGATTTTTGGCTCTTCGGTGAGCTCTGCGCCAGCAACGATTTCTGACTCTTCGAGTTTTTTTTCTTCCATTTATATATAGCATCAAATTGTTCAGCACCTCTTCAGCACCTCTTCAGCACCTCTTCAGCACCTCTTCAGCACCTCTTCAGCACCTCTTCAGCACGTCTTCAGCGACCTGAGCAGCAACTTTGCTTTAATCGATCTCATCTACTCCGACTTTAGTATTAGCTCCAGCAGTTGGGGGTTCTTCAGGCACGACTGGGTTTTTCTGGATGTGATTACCAGTCAGCAACACAGCCTCGAGCGGGCCTAGCATGTGTCCAAAACGGTGGTACATCCCGCACGTCCACTTTGACAGAGCTATGTCTATGAACGGTCCTTCATTCAACGAGACTTCTAGAGCATCAGGGTCGGTAATTACCAAGCTTTTTGGAAGCAACCATCCTACAAGTTTTGTGTACGCTACAACGATGTGCCTTTTCATCGACTTTGTGACCAGCCCTCCCATGCGGGTCTCGTACCTCGCGTAAAGTTTCCGAAGCTCATTTTGATCAAGACGCTCGATTTCATCGGACGTTATATTTTTTCCGAGGAATTCTTGGTTTTTTCCTGCTACAGCTATTCCAACCAAGCGCTCTCGCAAATCTTCGCCCCCTTCTTCCGGTTTGGTATCGCTGACTGCGATCGCGTCAGCAACAATTTTATCGATATCCGTCATAGTTTTTATTTATACTATTTATTCTAGCCACCGGTAGCTAGTTGGCTGTTCCGTTACGAGAATCAGTTTGGAATGCCTGTGCTCGGCCAATTTTTTTTTTTATTTGTTTTTTTTCTTCCGCGGTTGGTATGACGTCATTTTCACGTAGGGCGTCCTCAAAACTATCTCGATCTTTGCAGAAAAAAAGAGCGGTCCATTTTGTCTGCTCGCGAAGGTCGGTCAAAATCGAATTGTACTTTTGGGTTAGCACCCAGACCGAGCAGTTGAAGTGTCTTCCGGAAAAAGCCAACTCCGAGAGCATCTGCCTTTTTTTCGTCATGGATTTGTTGGCGCTGCAATCGTCGACCAAAAAAAGAACCTGTCCCTCTTGGGACATTTTTCCAAAAACTTCGAAGAAAGTTTTCAACGCGTGATTCATCGGATCGTCCTAGTTAGGAAACCAGTCAAGAGGATCGATGAGAAAGATTTGCTCGTTTTGAATCCACTTTCTAGAGAGGTACGCCTTGTTATTTTTCCAGGTTGGACAGACTATGACGATGTACTCGTAGAAACCTAGGTAGGCTGTCTCGAGGAGATCGAGAACGAACTCCGACTTTCCGCATCCAGTTGCTCCGCATACGATTGCGGAATGTGCGTGCCTTGGATAGCTCATTTATTATAGGGGGGCGGGGGGGGGCCAGAACACACATTTCATCAGTCGACCATTCTCAAAGTTCAGCTGGGCATCTTGGACGTAGAAAACGTAGGCGTTCAGCGCGCCCGCATTCTCGGCATCCCTCTCCATCTCGATTTGGATACTTTGGCTGACTCCTTCAACCTTTCTACCGGACCCATGCAGGTAATCATCATCGCTCGAGCGCATGTCGATCCAGAGCCCGTATTTTGTGGTGAGGTACTCGGGAAGGGTCACGTCCGACAGCTCGGCTTCCTTGATGAAGTGCGGGGTCGTGCGATGCTTCCCGTCGGCAAAATGTTTTTGAATTTCCTCGAAGTGCTTATGAGGAAGCATCCCACTAGCGAAGATTTGGTTCGTGACTCCGTCAATCATCGCGGAAACTTTTTTGATCTTTGGATTGTAAAATTTCTCCGAGTCCCGAGCGTAACTCGCTCCACCGTCGCCAGGATCCTCAAAAAGAATGAGTATGCCCTTCATGGATAGGGCACGCGGGGCCATGTTGATATTCCAAATGGTGTCCGATTTGTTCAGGCTTTCCTTGCTGTGTCTAACGACTCTGTCGTACACGATGTTGCTTTTTCCGTTGTACCGGTTTCTTATCGCCGTGGTCAGCTCGGAAGAGCTCACTACCTCGAACTCCAGATGGATGTTGCTCACCGAATACGAAGCCTCCGTGTCGGTGCTCGCGACAACCCGTCCGTAGCGATTGAATGTGAGCTCGTAGGAGAGTCGGTCTTTCAATTCATACTGAAAAAAGGGGTTGTGCGAGGAGAGCATTTCGAAGTCGAGAGGGATGAAGAACATATTGCCCAGAGCGGTTCCGATCGCGACGTCGGCGGCGTTTGCCCCCTTGTCCCCCGCGTTGATTCTGATTTTTCGCACGGCCTCCGACTGGATGCCTTGGTAAGCCGCATTCTCCCGCTCCTTGGAAGTTTTCCAGAGGTCCTGGTAGCACAGGAAGATATCCGCGTCGTTCAGACTGAAGACGCTTTGTCCCTCGAGCTTCACTTCTATCTTGCTCACGATCGCTCTTCCGAGGTTATTTACGATCTTCCTGTTCGCGTCCGCGTTTCCACCGGTCGAAGACAGGTCCACCCTGAAAGAGAGCTTGCTGGTCCCGGGCACGATAACATCGTTGCTTCCGAGATTAGGGAATCGCACGGTGAGAAGTTCGTTCTCGTAGATCTCGCTGGGAACGTGCGTAGTTCGAATCGTTCTACGAATTCCTTTGACGCCTCGTGTTTCGCGAAGCTGGCGATGTGGGTCTAGTTTATATCCGAAATTTGTAGCCATTTTATTTAATAGTAAATAAAAAACATGTCGGGCTTTGATAATCCAACGTTCGAAGATGGCATTGCTGATCTTGATGACCTTGATCTTGATGACTCGCGACAGTCTCTGCTACCCGAAGCATCTGCTGGAGAACTTCCCACCATACCCGAAGAGTCAGCTAATACTCACAGAAATGATCGGGCAAGGGTTGATTTTTACGATTTTTTACGTAAAGCACGATGGGAACAAGATCAGGGCGATCTGGACTTGAACGCTCTAATTGATCACGGAGCGGTCATTCACAAAGACAGATCCGGTGAGGTTTATGTTCGCTATCAAGCAAAAGACGTGCTACTTACCAAACAAAGAGGGGGCGGCTTTGCTCTTCCAAGCACGATCGCGAAGAATGCCGTAAAAAAGGGTTCGATTTAAACAGCTTTGTAAGAGACGTTCTCGGTATAAAAAGATACGGCGTGGGCGGAAATACTTCGATGTCGAGAGCTACCGAGGCTGCCGCTATGAACGTTTCTCGCGGAGCGCAGGCCAAGATTAATAGCATGGACAACGGAGAACGTCTGGATTTACAAAATGTATCCGCGAGCATCGATAGATTATTATTAACAATTGTCGAGGAAGGAGGTGAAACGTCGTTTGATCCAGACACAAGGGCGGCCTCGCCAGAAGCTGAGACTTCATTTACTGAACCGCAAACTATCGAACATGACACCTCGTTCACTCCGAGAACAGCGCGAAACCTTCAAAGAGCGCATAAATCCATTAACACGCTTGAACGACAAATTCAAATAGCAACGGCAAAAATTACAGCCAACAACGAGTTAATAGAAGAGAGAAAACGAGAGAGAGATAACCCAGAAACTGACCAAGAAACAATAGCACGATTAAACGAAGAAATCGGGAATTTTGAAGAGGAAAACAAAGCTCAGCAAGAACTTTTGAACGATCTGAAACCGGCGCTTAGAAATCAACTCGTGGCGATTCGAGAAACAATTCACAAAGTACTGTATGGAAACAAAACGGTCGGTGAAAAACTCAGAATTTTATTCACGGAGCAAGGTGTCACCATTGCATCTTTGCTTACAGCCATTGGCATGACAATTGCAGCTGTTGTTGAAGGAATACTTTTAGCAACAAGATCAGCCGTCACTCCAGCGCCAAAACCAGACCCCGGTCCAAGACCAAAACCAGACCCCGGTCCAAAACCCAAGCATGACCCAGGTCCACCTCCAAAGCCAAAAACTTTGACGGATTGGTTGAAGGCTCAGCTGGAAAAAATCGCGAGTCTTCTCGCAAAACTCGGAGACAAAGCTTTGGCCGCGCTTCTGGCAATTATTGGAGCTGTGGTCAATTTTGTTTTGAAATCCGTTTCATCCGTGGCTGGATTTTTAGCCGAGAATCTTTGGGTATTTGTCTTAGCAATTGGTGGAATTTTGTACACTTCTGCGAAGGAAATTTACGACAAAAAAAAAAAAAAAAACCGCAGCAATCTGCCGCGGGTTTTATTTTTTAAAGAGACTCAAAAATTGCTCCTACTTCAACCACCAAAGTTTTGCCGCGAGACAAGCCATCCACACAAAAGTGAACACGAGCTCGACTCCCGCATTGTGCGCGGCTTTTTCTCTCTTTTTTCGAGCCTCTCCCTTTCACTCGCAGCTATTACAGCATTGTACGCGGCTTTTTCTCTCTCTTTTGTGAGCTCTTCTTTGAGGTTTTTTTTTTTTTCATATAATTCATCACTGCATTTGAAGGGTTTCCCCTTGATTTTTTTTTCATCAGCCATTTATATTAACGAAAATATGCGATGGCTGTTCCAATTAACGCCGCTCCCAAAGTCAATGAAAGTTTTTTCTCGTCATGCGTTAGTGCCGGGTCTGCACCCCCATACCCCAGGGCTGCGTCCTCAACAAGCGGCTCTGTATTAGCTGGTGGTTCTTCTTCCTGTAGCGAGTCGGGTTGAAAGTCGACCGGCTCGGATTGCTGACTTTTAGTCACGTTTTGCTGGTCATTTACTTCCGAGTTATATCCAAGGGACAGATCGTCCGACGCGATTTGAATAAAATTGTTGTAGCCGTTCAACGTTCCAAGTTCGACCTCCATGTTGCTCGGAAGCATGTACAATCCGTGTCCAACGACAAAGTCGAGCTTGCTCCTAGCGTACTGGAGAGTCCTCTGGCACCGGTCGATCGAATCGGGAAGATCTACCGCGGAATTCACGGCATCTTCGACGTTCGCCAAAAATTGTTTTTGAGCGTCAAACGCCCTCCCATCCCCAAGAATGCTCGATCTTGCTTGGGCTTGAGCTCCGAGGATAGCCCAAACCAATGTTCGAACGCTGTCGTTAATTCTCGAAACACCAGCCCTGGTGAATCCGTTCGATCGGTCCAGAACGAAAGATCCTATCACGGCCATGGCATCACCCCTTCGAATTGACACGTCGGTTATGTCCGGATCGTGATCGAACATTTGGTCCATCCAGATCGGGTAAGTAGCGTCCCTGCTGTTGCCCAAAAAGTTGACGTGCCCGGGGATGAAGATCTCAAACTTTTTTGTATCGGTTTTTTTTTGCAATTTCGACCTTGTCCGTGGTCTTCAAACTAAAATCTTTGTGGTACGTCCGGGTGAATTTTGCCGTGCCCATTCCATTCCAACGGTCGAACTTTTGCCTCCAGTTGGCTCTAGTAGAGATCCCGAATTCGGCGCAGATTCTTTCGTAGGCATTTTTGTCTATGCCGTTCTGAAGAGGATTCCACGAATCTTCAGCGGGCAAGGGGCAGCTCATTTCGGACAAAATTCGCCTAGTCTGGTAGTACGCGTGAAAACGCCATACGGATCTGACAAAAGGATCCCGGTGGGTAAGATGCT
>NC_092631.1:42907911-43065411 GCF_039555335.1 Amphiura filiformis | reverse complement strand
ATTTCAGGATTTTGTTATCTTTGTCTTTCAAAATTTAGAAATAAAATTTAAAATATTTACAGATTTTAGTGATGTTTAGGGTCAATTGCAAAAACAAAACCCCGACCGACGGCGACCCTACTTGAAAGGTCAGTCCACCTGCAGAGAATTTTTTCGTCCCCTTTATTTAGTATTATTTTCTTTTCAGTTGTTTTCTGGACGTTCATCACCCTCGTTGCTTTGTTGTTTTTAGCGCTTACAATTGCTGGCATTATATACATGTTGAAGAAAAGTCAAAGGTATGACATATTTCTATACACATTTTTTATGAAGAATAAAGAAGAGTAAATAAATACGGACAATCAATCAGTAAATGATTTTGCAAAAATATCAACGGACAAACATTTGGCCGACATTGACTCAAGCCCAACATTGCATTGATATTGGGGCAATATCAGCAACCAATTGGCCAACAAATGCACATGTTAGTCACTCCCAATGTTGAAATGCTATAATTATCTTCAGTAGTACTTTATTGAAAGCAGTATTCAGTGATAATGCGAAAGTTGGTGTTACGTTGAACTTTAGATATGTTTTGAATTTAATTTATATCTTTTAAAATACGCGCGAGCATGCCTTATACCCGTTGGCTTCATACCGTGATAAATCATTATTTGGCCCTGCGCCCTCAATTTCACGAGTATGTCACATGACTCTCATTTCTATTCATAATTCCCGCTACATTTTATTGCGCAGTTTAATTCAATTGATCACTTTCACTTGCGACTTAACATCTTACGATATCAACGTGAAAAACACCAGCGCCGCTTTTACATGGTTTTATGGGAAGCTTATGTATTATAAGCATAAAACCGATAATTTATAAGATGGGGGAAGCCTATGAAAAATAATAGGCCCATCAACGTTTAAAAGAAAAGTGGTGTCAAAATGTGTTTTTAATCGTACCATCTGAGACGATATTTGTGTCACAATTTTATGTGATGTGTGATTGTGGGGCCGATGGAAGAAATCCGACATCATCTGTTGAAACCTAAGATCTTAAGCCGAAAGACTTGATTAGAAAACGTAAGTTCTATAATTTTTCTTTGTGCAATAATAACTTTTGGAAATATTCAGAAATGTGAAATTATTCATTTGACAAAGCCAATAATTATTTGCTAAATGAATAACATGTAAATAATACCCGTGTTTGGGTTAGGCCATAATTTCATTTTTTCTAATGTATGTGATATCAGGCGGGGACCTTGATCTCCTCAAATTGTCGGGAAAAGACAATCCCCGAGATATCGTGTCTTGTAAATTTATTGTTATCCAAATCTTTAGTTTATTGTGAAAATTTGGGATTGTCAAAATTTTTGTGGTTGTCAAATATTTTAACGTTTATTATCAAATATAATTTTCACGTAAATTATTTTCATATTATCTTTTATGTGAAATAGTCCGGCATGGTAAAACAGTAGGTTTTCCATATTATTGTAATTAACGCCGGAAATATATAAATGTAATTTTTGATGTATTTATATTTTATAATGTGAATTATGTGAAACAAATTTCCGATGGCGTTAAAATTAACAATGACCTATTGTGAAGTGATATAATACTAGCATCGTGATTATGCAAATTAATAACTTTGTTTTGGTCTTAGCCATTCGAATATGTTTTATGTTTAATATAAAAGTAATGATTGGTTCTTTTAATTAAAAATCATGCAGTAGTTATTTAAAATATTTTGTTGGACATGTTTAATATTATCAGATATAAAACCCTAAAAGTATTATTTACTATTTGCAAGTTTGTTATCAATTTTATTTATTGCAGCGTGTCTGGGCTGACTATAACTCGAATGAATGTGAATAACTGTAAACTGCTGCAAATGGACACTTATGTAACATCGTCATAATGAAGGAGAATTAACCAGTATACAACGTCATCAACTACGCATCATTATACTAATTGGATAAAATTACAGGACTTGACTTCAAGGTTGTTAAATTATTTTTAAATATAATCATCATCATCTTGCTTGAAATTAAATGGAGAAATTGGGTCATCGATTGGAATATATGGACTGAACTTTATGTTAAATCTTCAATCTACAATCAATCATCAATCTATCAATATGTATATGTGGCTTTATAAATATTAAAATTATTATAATTATATATATTATTTTGTTGTCTTGATACTGTTGTTGAGTATAGTACTTATTGTTTCAGGTATTATTATATATATTATTGTTTTTGTTTGAACTTGGTCTCTAACTTGGAAGTTCAAGTTAGCAATTTGGTGCCGAAACCCGGGATACATTTAAAGTTACCTGAAAATTCTGTGGTTCTAAATAAGTACGTACGATTCAACAACAATATTGATATTGTTTATTAAATGTTTATAAATATCTCACATTGTATTTTAACATTATAATTCTCAGGTATTCAACTGATGTACGGGACCCTCTCGTCGGCCAAGCAACACACATCCGTCGATTATTTTGCAGTCATGTGTATCTTTTACAGTCAGCTCAGATACGGTTAGTTGGTGTTTTACAAAAATTAAAACACTAGTACTGTAAGATTTACCTTTTTGACACCATTATTTTGTTTATCGCGGTTGTATGTTATAAATAATTGTCGCCAAATTATTTTCGCGATCAACACATTTTGCTGTATATATTTACCTAGTTTATAATTATCGTATTTCGTATAGCGCGTATAAATTTGATCGTGCATCATCAATATTTACTAATGTTTGTTTGAATAATTTTCGTATAACAGTTTTGTTATTTGCTCTGCGTAATTTAATATTTTGTTGTTATATCTGTTCTTATCATGCTCAAAATGTCTGCCGAATATTATAAAGAATATGAGCACTTCATGACTTTAGGAAAGGAATTGGGTTTGGAAGGAGTTGATTTACGAGATTTTGTGATTCAAGAGAGAAAGAACTTAAAAGAACAGCGCGATCAAGAAAGAGAGATTAGAGCAGCTGAACGCGCGCATGAAAAAGAACAACACGATCAAGAAAGACAAATTAAAGCAGCTGAACGCGCACATGAAAATGAACAGGCAAGCATGGCGCATGAAAGAGAACAAACCGCAGCACGCATGGCGTATGAAAAAGAACAAGATGAAGCACGAAGGGAACATGAAAAGGAAATGTTTGAAAAACGTTCTAAACATGAAATAGAAATGAGAGATGCCCAAATTGAAGAATCAAAACGCGCTGATGCGTCTAGACTCACTGAACTTGAACAGGAAGAAAAAAACTTATGCTGTACAAGCACACATTGCAGATGCTACTTTAAAAGCAACCGAAATTGAAAGTGCTGCTAAACAAGAAGAACTAAACACCAAAAGTTCAAAATTAAAGAAGTACAAACCTTTAAAACTTCCTAAGTATGACGAGACAAAAGATGACATGGATGCTTATATCAATAGATTTGAAAGGTATGCTAAAGCACAAACATGGGATGAAGCAGATTGGGCCCTGAATTTGGGAACATTGTTATCTGGAAAAGGGTTGCAAGTTTATGATTCACTTACTCCAAAAGATGCCGATGATTATGAAACTTTGAAGAAAGCACTTTTGCGGCGTTATAATCACACTGAAGAAGGGTTCCGTGATAAATTTAAAAACTCCAAACCAGAAACAAGTGAAAGTGCGGAACAATATGTCACTCGCATTTGTAGATACCTCCAAAGATGGATTGAATTAGCAGGTACAGTTAATTCTATCAATGATATGATTGATTTATTTGTCAGGGATCAATTTTTACATAGTTGTCCAAAAAGAATGGCTAGTCATATCATAGAATGTGAACCAAAGACTACCGAAAAATTAGCAAAGATTGCTGATCAATACATTAGAGCACATGGAGGCTGGTTTGAAAACAAAGGGTTTGAGAACAAAGGAAAAGGTAACAATAAGGAACAACAGACAGCATCAGATCACAATACAGGTTTGATTAAAATTGCTGGTCAATCTCAACGTGTGAGTAAATTTTCTGGTCAAACCAACAGGCCAAACTTTGGTAACAATAGCAGAATAGGTACAACTCCGATCACGTGTTTCATATGTGGCAGGTCTATAAAAAGGGCACGCTTGCTTTTGTTTTAGATAGTGTGGAAGCGCAGCAAAACTACATTGAGCACACTCAAAATACAGGTGACCATAGAAACGTTGGTGGTCAAAGTCAGCCAAATTCTTATCAATCCAATAGTCAACCGTCATTTGCAGCTGCGATGTACAGTAATCAACAGCAATTGAATGATACTAGTCAGGGTTACCATAGTCTGAGTTCAAACAATGGCATTGACAGATCTACTCAGTTTAATGGAAACAACAGCAGACCTAGAAGTACATGGCAACATAATAACACAGAACATGTACCAAAGCATATAACGCTAGGACTATTATGTTCAGAACCTGATGGACATGGAGAAAGAGAACTCATGCCGTTGAAGGAAGGTAAAGCAAATGGTAAGACAGTCCAAGTGTACCGTGATACAGGATGCGATGGTATAGTGATACGCAAAAGTTTAGTCAAGCCACATCAATACATAGGTCAAACAGATACATGTTATCTCATAGATGGAACTCAACGAAATTATCCAGTCGCCAAGATAGAGATTTCCTCACCTTACCTTGATGGAGAAGTTTATGCATTCGTCATGGAAACGCCAGTTTACGATTTAATAATAGGACAATACCCAGGTGCACGACATCCTGATGTCAATATTTCATCAACCAAGACTGTTGGAGTACAAGTCGATTGGTGCACTGAAGAACTGGAAATGGAAGAACATATCACCATTGCAGAAGAAACAAATTCACAGAAGGTAGATTGTTCAAAACCATTTAAGCAGTTGTTAGAAGTCACGTCAGAGAAGGAGGAAATTACGCCAGAAGTTATACACCAACACCATACCCAACAAGAAGATCGTACACATGAGAAAATAAGAACAGAGACGTCTCATCAAGAAGGTGAAACCATAGACACGCAGATTGTCGACAAATACATGATTGACTTGCAAGACTACACACAAGAAATATGGCAACCAACAAGTCAAGAACTAAGTAAAGTCTGTGTCAAGCAACGCATCCACTACAAACGGAAGTCTCGAAATAGAACTTTCCAGCAGAGTAAGATATTAAAAAAGTGTCACTACAGACCAGAAGTTAATAATGCTCTGAGAAAGGACATAGACGAGGAGACTAGATTTGAAGCAAAGGAGTCTACAAAAGATGGTCATCAAAGGTACACAGAATGTTGGAGCAGATTTCATGAGCAGAGTAGTAGCCGGTTAAAGCATGGAAGCAGAAGTAAAGTAAGATTCATGGAACCAGATGTAAAGTAAGATTCATGGAACCAGATGTAATGTAAGATCCATGGAAGCAGATATACTTAGATAAATATATTACATATATTTACCTTAAGTGGGGGGATAATTGTTACGTTGAACTTTAGATATGTTTTGAATTTAATTTATATCTTTTAAAATACGCGCGAGCATGCCTTATACCCGTTGGCTTCATACCGTGATAAATCATTATTTGGCCCTGCGCCCTCAATTTCACGAGTATGTCACATGACTCTCATTTCTATTCATAATTCCCGCTACATTTTATTGCGCAGTTTAATTCAATTGATCACTTTCACTTGCGACTTACATCTTACGATATCAACGTGAAAAACACCAGCGCCGCTTTTACATGGTTTTATGGGAAGCTTATCATACTGCAGTTACTGTCCGTTTTCCTATACACAATACACAGTGCTCTTTCCCATTGACGCGTGACCTTTACAAATAGCCCTACGTTAACAGTATGGGGATATGACTAGTTAACGTCGCTGTGTGAAAAATAACCGGCCAATATTAAAAGTACTGTTCTAAAGTTCTAGAAAATATAGTTTTTAACATGTCCTAAATTTTTAGCTAATTTAGATGTTTGGAAATATTCGTACTTTGGTGTTTTAGTTAATGTTATAGGTAATAGTACATTGCCTAGTTAACGTCGCTGTGTGAAAAATAACCGGCCAATATTAAAAGTACTCTTCTAAAATTCTAGACAATATAGTTTTGTAACATGTCCTAAATTTTTAGCTAATTTAGGTGTTTGGAGAGGGTCGTACTTTTGTGTTTTAGGAAGGACATGTAAACGACAGATAACACCAAAAATATGAAGAAATTATTTCCAAACCGTGTTAAGTCAAAAATCATTATGTTGCTCATTTTCAAGAATGCTGGTTTACAAAAAGCACGCCATTGTCTGATTTCGTGAACAAAGCCACACATAACATTGTTTCCTTTCGTTTCCTTTATAATCGGTTACCCAACTGAAGCTATGAATACCAGCTTTATTGCGATATCGCACATGAAAACAGTCACTTGTGCACAACCAGAGAAGATCCGATTTAATCAGTTGAGCTGTTTCAATGAGTGTTATCTTGGTTTAATAGCTTTTAATGGGGTTAAGTCCTGCAAAGGTCGAGATGAATTCTACTGTAGACATGACTGCATCATGTGTATTATAAGCATAAAACCGATAATTTATAAGATGGGGGAAGCCTATGAAAAATAATAGGCCCATCAACGTTTAAAAGAAAAGTGGTGTCAAAATGTGTTTTTAATCGTACCATCTGAGACGATATTTGTGTCACAATTTTATGTGATGTGTGATTGTGGGGCCGATGGAAGAAATCCGACATCATCTGTTGAAACCTAAGATCTTAAGCCGAAAGACTTGATTAGAAAACGTAAGTTCTATAATTTTTCTTTGTGCAATAATAACTTTTGGAAATATTCAGAAATGTGAAATTATTCATTTGACAAAGCCAATAATTATTTGCTAAATGAATAACATGTAAATAATACCCGTGTTTGGGTTAGGCCATAATTTCATTTTTTCTAATGTATGTGATATCAGGCGGGGACCTTGATCTCCTCAAATTGTCGGGAAACAGACAATCCCCGAGATATCGTGTCTTGTAAATTTATTGTTATCCAAATCTTTAGTTTATTGTGAAAATTTGGGATTGTCAAAATTTTTGTGGTTGTCAAATATTTTAACGTTTATTATCAAATATAATTTTCACGTAAATTATTTTCATATTTTCTTTTATGTGAAATAGTCCGGCATGGTAAAACAGTAGGTTTTCCATATTATTGTAATTAACGCCGGAAATATATAAATGTAATTTTTGATGTATTTATATTTTATAATGTGAATTATGTGAAACAAATTCCAATGGCGTTAAAATTAACAATGACCTATTGTGAAGTGATATAATACTAGCATCGTGATTATGCAAATTAATAACTTTGTTTTGGTCTTAGCCATTCGAATATGTTTTATGTTTAATATAAAAGTAATGATTGGTTCTTTTAATTAAAAATCATGCAGTAGTTATTTAAAATATTTTGTTGGACATGTTTAATATTATCAGATATAAAACCCTAAAAGTATTATTTATTATTTGCAAGTTTGTTATCAATTTTATTTATTGCAGCGTGTCTGGGCTGACTATAACTCGAATGAATGTGAATAACTGTAAACTGCTGCAAATGGACACTTATGTAACATCGTCATAATGAAGGAGAATTAACCAGTATACAACGTCATCAACTACGCATCATTATACTAATTGGATAAAATTACAGGACTTGACTTCAAGGTTGTTAAATTATTTTTAAATATAATCATCATCATCTTGCTTGAAATTAAATGGAGAAATTGGGTCATCGATTGGAATATATGGACTGAACTTTATGTTAAATCTTCAATCTACAATCAATCATCAATCTATCAATATGTATATGTGGCTTTATAAATATTAAAATTATTATAATTATATATATTATTTTGTTGTCTTGATACTGTTGTTGAGTATAGTACTTATTGTTTCAGGTATTATTATATATATTATTGTTTTTGTTTGAACTTGGTCTCTAACTTGGAAGTTCAAGTTAGCAGTTGGTCATTTACGTTGCTCAACTGAAAGCAACGGCAATAAAGTGATGTGGCTTGAAAGGGATGATGAAAAGAACATGTGATGGAACGAAACGGTTGTTTGATGGGATCATTTATTAGTTTTTCAAACAAAACATCATGTATAACCAAATTTTAGGCTTAAACAGCTAAAAGTGATATCGTGCTAATATATTCAGATGCTTTTGAGCTTTAATTTCCCCTCTTTTACAAAATTATTCACTTTTATAGCATTTTTTAAAACTTTTTCGGATATAAAATGTATCTATTACTGGAAATTACCCTTTCAAGCTTTTAATACAAATAATTCCTTTTATTGTTTGATAAAATATGTTTATAAAATTTTCTTGTTGCTTGTTTTACCTATTCCAGTTGTTTTAATGGTGGTATTAATCACCTAACCCTTGCAAATAAAGAAATAAGATTTAGGATAAATAGCGCCATCTATAGTTTGCATTTAGTTAATAATGAAGCCAGTTCTATATATCAAACAGCCGTGACGAATCTGTTGTAGACAAATTATAGTAGAAGATGAAGTATGATGTTATCGTTGATGAATTAACATTACGAGCATGTCGTTGATGTTACTTTTGTTGTTGATGATGCTGGTAAAATGATGATAATGATGATGATGACGACGACAATGATGATAATGATGTTGACGACAGAGACAATGATGATAATAATGTTATCCTAAACTATAACAATGTTGATAAAAGCAAACGTATTTTTACTGTGCTACAATGCCCTTGTCTTGTATTTTCCAGGGTTACTCCAGCCGACGAAGAAGTCATACTTTCGTCTAAATCCTACACACCTGCATACAAACAAGATGACTCGAAGAAAGCCGCATGGGCAATAGATGATCAAACGTTTGAGGTTGATGAGCACGTTGCTCTGTGAGGGTTACCAGCTTGTGAAAAACAAAAGAGAATTGTTTCGGGAAAGACAAAATGTGCATTCTTGGACCCATCTACGGTACCGTTGGCGAGGTTTTTCCTTAGAGACATTCACATTCACTAATTAGCTTTTTCATCATCAGTCAATTTTGAACTAAACTATAATTATATAGGTTGGTTAAGCATTAAACATTCTTATGACATTCCTATAATGAAAGTATTATCGATACACGCGCAATTCCGGGTTCTAGCTCATCATTATTACGAGTCCAAAAACACCTTTTACCCAAGAACACTACAGAATGCACATTAAAACTGTTTGTATACGTTAACAAATTTGAATCTTTTTATATAGTATGCTCATATAAGCGGGAATACACACAATCTATGAATTACAATGATTTATAATGTTTACTTATTTGGCAATTTGTTTCTGTTGCACTCACTTTATCGGACGATTGATGTATATATACCCTGATTCAAACTTGTCCAGCGAAAAACGCTGTTGACTTGCGTAATATATATATCGTTTGTGTACAATATCCTTGCACATATGATAATTTCCAAAACGATGTTGCTTTTACCACTCCCTTACTTTCTTCAGGAAATGATAGCATGATATTTTGAGCAAGGGTATAGACCATTTCAAATCAAGATCGGAAAACCAGGTGCAGTGAGCAGTATTTATTCAGTAAGCTGGGTGTCAACTTGGCGGACAGGAAACGTCATGAATCAGGATACCCTTTTGAGCAATTGAACAAAAATAGAGCTTATTTTGCCGGGGAGCAACGACACTCAGAAGACCCGTTACTCAGAAGGCCCAGAAGGTCCGCTATTCAGAATTCTGAATAGCAGGCTTGTTTTCATTTAAAAATGACCTGCTAACCAGAAGACCGGCTAATCAGAAAACTCGTAAAGTCAGAAGGCCCGCTACCCAGAAATTATTTTCTGAGTAGCGGGCCTTCTGATAAACAAAATCACACCTCTATTCAGACAACCCGCCACTCAGAAAACCCAGTTCTCATGGTTAGGTTTAGGGCAAGGGTTACGGCTAAGGCATGGTTTAGGGGTTAGGGCTAACTCAATTCTTTCAAATGATAAACACAGCCTACTAGTCATAATTCTGAATAGTGGCCGTTCTGAGTAGCGGGTATTTGGGTAACGGATACAGCCAGAAAATCAGCTAGTCAGAAAAAAACCTGAGTAGCGGGACTTTTACATAAAATACAACAAAAAGCCCACTATTCAGAAAGTCCGTTATTCAGAAGGCCCGCTACTCAGAAAATTCTGACTAGCGGGCCTTCTGAATAATGAGTTTTCTGAATAGCGGGTCTTCTGACTACCGGGTCTTCTGAGTGACGGGCTGCACCACCTTCGCTATTTAGCACTTCACAATATGACAATAATGGAAAGAAAAGTGCAAATTGTCGTCATTTTTCGGCACTTTAGATTTGGACGTAAACATCAATCTCTTACACGAGACATACCGTACGCTTGATCGTGGCTTTCATGCAGATTTGTATTCAGGCTACATAGTTGCTTTTGTCAGCTGGGGTCAGTCAAAACAAACGGCAGCTGTCTTCAGAAAAGGTCTATATAAAAGCAGATAATCTGCTGACAGCTGACACCATTTATTTTGCCTTTCTACCAACACTTCAAATTCAGCTTCTTTAACAAATAAATGTAGACATAATGTGGTATACAACAGTTGCTATGTTAATAATATATATATAGTAGGATAAACAGCGCTTTATATGCTAACCGGCAGTGCATATATTTGAAAATCTGTCAGCACAACTGCGCCTCTGCTATCAGATAAATTAATCCAAGAAAATGATACCGTGTTAATGTTTAACCATGACACTCCGAGACGAGTTCTGGATATGGATATGGACTTTATCCTCTGAATAATCGAGTATCGGCATTTCATCAGAGTTGGCTCAAACCGAATATCTATGACTAGATTGAATCAAATTTGATTGAGGTGTTTCTAAATGGCAGTCTAAAATTGTCCGTAGTCTGGTATGTAGCGTCTAACATTGACAAAAAACTTCAAGTTAGATATCAAAACAATTGTTCAAGTTTCAATTTTGCGAAATATATTCATATATATTTTTTTTTAATATATAATGTGTACAAGAGATGTAGCATTTTGGAATTTTTAGGACATCGACGCCCTGTAAATAGTCTGAAAGCCAGTTTCGATGATTTTGCAAGTTTAATTTTATATATTTATGTGCTGATACACTTTGGGTGATAAAATCGTCAATTCGTCACGCTTGGGCAATTCGTGAATGCTCAGGTCTTTGTTTTTACAGGGCCAAGATTCAGAAAATATATAATTTGACCTATCTACGACATATCCTTCTCGAGTTAATTTTAGGATTCGAGGCTCAAAACAAAAAAAATAATGCTTTGGTGTTTATGGAAACCCAGTAGGCACAAGTTATAATTTCAACGTTTTATTAAAGTTGATACAACTCGATGGTCTCAAATTGTTTGTCTCGTGAAAATCCAAATAAAACATGGCTTCTGCTACCTAGAGTGACTCCTTACCACGGTAACAAAGAAACATATGTTGTTAATGTTGACCTATTTTGCTATGTTGCATGAACACCAACACATTTTAGGAAGTGCAAACTATTCTTTATTAGAATAAACAAATTAAGTCGTAGATAAACTATGCATTTTCTGAGTCTGTGTAACAAGATGAATATATTGGCATGGGTTTGGACAAATTTGACCGTCTTGACCAGTATTGAATTTTACACCCACCCGAATCTTCTTTTTATATCAGGCAGATCAGTAAAAAACTACATGTTAACTGGCAACAGAATCTAACCAGAAAAATATGGTGGCCGGAATGATAAACTTTGTATGGTGAAAACCGTTTCACAGTACTAATTATAATTGTTATGGACATTTGAAATACTATTAAGTTCATCTGCCACATGTCATTGACCCTCTGATTATTTTGAGAACGATGCATACTTAATGTGCGTCACAGAATAAAGCGCAGTTCGTGGGTGGGGTAACATATTGTACAACCTAGCCCTTAAAAGAGTACTGATGAAGTACGAAAAAAATATAGCTCGCATTCAAACTTCAGCGGATTTCAAAAAGTCAATAACATAGGTTCAGAAAATAATAACCCCATAAGATTATCGTTATCGTATAATTCTGTAGCCATGGTTACCATGGTTACCGTATCAGAATGACTTATTGGTGTCTATTTATCAAGTTATCAAAGTGTCATTGTATGTTATCTTCGAACAATTTGTACAAGAATTATACGGTAATTGATATGTCTTGAAATTATTGTTGTGTTTGAAATTTAAAAAAATAGTTGGAAAACCATGGGAACATAATGGGATTGGAAGTTGGAACAAAAGCTACTCCTTGACTCCTTTTATTATATGCAAAAAATAAGTTTATTCCGGTTATATGTAAAAAGTAAATTTACGATACTCTCCTAGGCAACCTTCTGAATGTTTATATCTACTGTAATAGACTTGCAATCTGTCTATGCAAACAAAACTATTTTAAAACACTACACTGTTTTGCAAAGTCCTCTCGCACTGGCCGACCAATCGCGTAAAACACCCTTGGTAAAACACCCCTGCGTCATGGGATGCTACGAGGTGCTGGTGTGATGATAGAGTGATCCAATTATCCAATCAGAACCCAACTTCATGTTTACGCAATACGCTGCGCCAAATCATAGACCATTTAAATGGTCTATGGCCAAATCGGGTAATGCGAAAGGTCTTTGCAAATAGGTGTAAGATTACAATTATCTTCTGTAAGTTGATATGATAAGGTCCAAGATTTTGTTACGAAAACATAGTGGTATTATTTTGTTGAACTGACCATTGTTGAAACATGGAGAGCACGACTATTTTCTGCAAAAATGGTGAATTAGGCTGATGTGAAAGATTTACGGCTACCATGGTTACTTGTTGATAATGATCGTCGGATTATAATGACCTTCCGTTGTCTGTTGGTGTTTGTTGTCTGTATATCTTCAATACGGGGTAAGTATTTTCCCATTATAGTGCGATAATTTGGTTCACTGGAAGCCATCTTGAAAGATAAAAATACGAAACAGACGGTTCATTTTAAATAGAAATGAGGTTTTGATTTCAAATTCGATATAAAATATTCAGGAATGGAACATAAGAATTTGATTTAAAAGGTGTTGACTTTTGAATTTTTTTCATTCATTCATTCATTCATTCATTCATTCATTCATTCATTCATTCATTCATTCATTCATTCATTCATTCATTCATTCATTCATTCATTCATTCACTCATTCATTCATTCATTCATTCATTCATTCATTCATTCATTCTTCCATTTCATTTCTGTCTGTATTGTACATCCCGTGCCCAAGTAGCGCTCTGTAGTCATCTCGCCATCTTCGTCTTCGTGTTTAATCTGTTTTTCAGTTCTTGGTTGCCACTTGGTGCCAAAATGTCTTGCACATCTCCATTTCTCTTCCCCAGTCATTTCCATGATATATTTGACTTTTGTTTTGCTGCTTATGTCACTCAATCATTCATTCATTATTAATTTCATCGTAGTACATGCGAAATATAATAATAAGCAACAATAAACAGCAAGATAATGTGAGAGTGAAGGAATACCAGTAAATGCTATGGAAACCTTGAACTGAAAAAACAATATAAGCTAGCAGCTATTTGTAAGTTTTATCAATGCAGTAAAATGGCAATTTCTTCATTTTTTTTTCACACAATTTCACTAATGATGAACATAGCATTTATACAATAAGCTCAAAAAGTTACCTTTTTCAGAAGCTTTCAGAGTCGTGGTTAGCAGCGACGTAGCTTGCGACACTATCACGGCGTCTTCATTCAGCGTAGTGATGTTTACAATCCTCCGGTCACCGGACCACCCGCCATCTACAATGATCTGCTGACATCTGACTACCCATTGGGTGGTCAGGTGACCGGAGGATTGTAATCATCACTATGTCGAATGAAGACAACGTGTTGGTGTCGCAGACTCCGTCGCTGCTAATCAAGACTCTGAAAAGGTAACTTTTATCATTAGTAGTATCAGTAGTTAATATCAGTAGTTAATATCCGTATAAAAAATGACCAATATCAGTATCCACGCTGCCATTTATACAATGTTTTAAAATATAAAGAGTTCAACCCGGTTCCAAAATAAAGATGACTTCTTTAGCCTATTGCACTTTCTTTATACTCACCCTGTCTTGTCACTGCTGAATTCTGTTGACAAATATCTTACGACCACGAGTTCTGAAAGTGTAATTGAAATCAACCAATTAGGGCCATCTTAACATTAATTGCTACTATGAAATTTTCAAATGGGTCTTATAAACCTATAAAACTCTACCAAAACATAAATCCCTTTAGATTGAGCTAAAGTTGGAGTTTCAAAGTAGACCCAACTATCGACTCTGCATCACGCTCTCCCATAACCAATCACTCTATTTTTCCCCCCACAGCTTGTGATGAATACCACACCAATCCTACCGGGAGTATTTCAAGTCCGAACTACCCCGATCCATACCCAAGCAGTTGTACCTGTTCGTATATCATAGACATAACAGGCGCATCAAATATATCCATAACCTTCCAAGATTTCGAAGTAGATTTAAATTTTGACTATCTATACTATGGCACAGGGTTAGACCCAGTTGAGGAAAAGGCATTGGGTTCTTTCACAGGATACACTCTACCAGATCCAGTGACTCTTCTGGGAGATTCGTTATGGCTGCTTTTCGTTACTGATGACACGTTTAACTATGCAGGGTTTGTTTTGGAATGGGAAGCATATGGCGGTGAGTCTATTTTTGTAAATCTTAAAATTCTTTATATATTTACGAAAACTGTATCGCGCTTACAAATAACAAGTACGATAAGACAAAAGCAAAGGAAGGAGGAAAGAAAAAGAAACAGGTGAGAGAAAACAATCTCGAAACTTACAACAGAACAGAAGCAAAACAGATGTGAAATGTGTTCTTCTTGGTTCAACTATTTCCCATTTCAGCTGGATGCCAAAGAGCCAACTTCATATCCTAACACTTCATACAGTATCCAATTGTTAGAAATGGTCTCCGACTCTCCGATGATCACATAAAAAGCGTATAGCCGGTTGTTGAGCGGCACTGATGCTCTTGTGGGGTATTTAAGATTATGTTGTTAAGTTCATTAGAAATACCAATTTTCTGATTTCTCTGGTTTACCACTTTACTCTTCTTTGGTCTTTAAAACATTCTTGTATTTTTTTTCTTTAAGAAATAATAACTGACGAACCAACAACGTCAGGCTTAATTACAACGAGCCGTCTGACAACATCTCCGGCGATTACAACAGCTACGACTGAAGCTTCCATAATGACGACGTCAATGGCAAGTACTGGACCGCTTGAAACAACCACATTGCATTCAACTTCAACGGAAGTTACTACGCCAGCAGTGACAACCTATGCCGCAACCTCAATGCCAGTAACTACAAGTACATATCAAAGTGAGGCAATTCCACAAACAACGTCAGCTACTACTGAAAATGTCATATTAGACAACATCACTCTTAACAACTGAAGGAATTGAAGCAACAGATATCATGACAACAACATTTGACGTTCAGTGGTCAACTGCCTCCTTGATGTCCACAGAAAGTCCAACCACACATGTTGTATCTACTGAAAATTCGGATGCAACAACCATGACAACAACACCATCAACCACGACAATGATGACTTCATCTAACGTCCCAACGTCAGTACAGACACCACAAACCACAACATTGATGACTTCATCTAACGTCCCAGCGTCAGTAACGACACCATCAACCACAACAATGATGACTCAATCTAACGTCCCAACGTCAGTAACTACACCACCAACCAAAATAATGAGGACATCATCTGACATCCCAACAGTAAGAACGACACCACCACCATCTACAACAATGATGACAATTTCCTCTGACGTCCCAACAACAACGATACCACCACCACCTACCACGTCACGACTTCCAGTGGAATCCATAAGTACTGCTTTAGTAATAGATCTTTTTACAACAGAGCAGAAACTGACAGAGGGGTTTACAGAAAATCGGTCTTCTCCACCTGAAGAAGCATCCACTATGAAACTGGCCACTGAACCGTTGCAACAACCTGAGAAAACCACAGATCCTTACACTAGTAAGTGTTTTTATAAATACTGTTATTACAGATGATTCAATAGTGTAGGTTTATGATGTCGCATATTTACAACAAATATATTTCTCCAACGACGTTTTATTAAAATAAGTAGATATGAGCTTGCATAACGGGATTCCACGACAAGCAATCATTATGTTTTAACGAATACTGCATCGGACATGCAAAGACTTTCATCTGACGTTCTTGGACGTCATGTCCTAAAAAAGAATCATTATTCTATTCTTAATTCAAATTATCGTCATTATTTGTTCAGTTGTTTTCTGCACGTTCATCACCCTTGTAGCTTTGTTGTTTTTCGAGCTTATGATTGCTTGTATTATATACATTTACAGGAAAAGTCAAAGGTATGACGTTATTTGTGGAAATATCGAATGCTAAAGAAATATGAACAATGAATCAATTAATGATTTTGTAGAAATATTCAGCCCAATCTCGCTACTAAAGTGCTAATATAATACTAAGCACTGTACGTAAGTCTTAGAGTGCTAGTATTGAGTACATTACTGCACAGTGATAGCGCCATTTATTATTCAGTTTATTCCGTATATAAGACATTTTGAAGTTATAAAACATAAATAAAGGACTAAATGGTTAAGTTTAAAATATCCCGGGTGTGTGGAGGAGGGGGAGGATGGAAAACAAGCCAAACTAAAAAAGCAATAGCCATTACGGTTACGCCGCAGTGCAAAAAAGGAAACAATAGCCACCACGGTCGTCAATAGCCTCAGACGTGTTATATGTAAAAAAACTGTACAACAACAAAAGATGGCGCTATCACTGCTCTAATGTGCTCAATATTAGCACTTTAGTAGAAAGATTGGACAAACTTTTAGCCGATATTGACTCAAGTCCAACATTGCACTGATATAGTGCCAATATCGGCACATGATGCAGTCATGTCTACAGTAGAATTCATCTCGACCTTTGCAGGACTTAACCCCATTAAAAGCTATTAAACCAAGATAACACTCATTGAAACAGCTCAACTGATTAAATCGGATCTTCTCTGGCTGTGCACATGTGACTGTTTTCATGTGCGATATCGCAATAAAGTTTGTATTACAGCTTCAGTTGGGTAACCGATTATAAAGGAAACGAAAGGAAACAATGGTATGTGTACTTTGTTCACGAAATGAGACAATGGCGTGCTTTTTGTAAACCAGCATTCTTGAAAATGAGCAACATAATGATTGTTGACTTAACACGGTTTGGAAATAATTTCTTCATATTTTTGGTGTTATCTGTCGTTTACATATCCTTCCTAAAACACAAAAGTACGACCCTCTCCAAACACCTAAATTAGCTAAAAATTTAGGACATGTTACAAAACTATATTGTCTAGAATTTTAGAAGAGTACTTTTAATATTGGCCGTTTATTTTTCACACAGCGACGTTAACTAGGCAATGTACTATTACCTATAACATTAACTAAAACACCAAAGTACGAATATTTCCAAACATCTAAATTAGCTAAACATTTAGGACATGTTAAAAACTATATTTTCTAGACCTTTAGAAGAGTACTTTTAATATTGGCCGGTTATTTTTCACACAGCGACGTTAACTAGTCATATCCCCATACTTATAACGTAGGGCTATTTGTAGAGGTCACGCGTCAATGGGAAAGAGCACTGTGTATTGTGTATAGGAAAACGGACAGTAACTGCAGTATGAGCCAATATTTGGCCAACAAATGCGTATGGTAGAAAGGCAAAAGTTAATATATTCACGTTCGTTAGATTTGCTCAACTTATAGTAACAGCAATGCAGTGATGTGAATTGGAAGAGACAGAATAGCAGGTAATGGAGCGAGCTGAAGAGGGGAAATGGGAGAAGATGAAGTTGTTAATATATCGTTGATGTTGCTTTTGTTCTTGATGATGATATGATGATGACTATGACGATGATGATAACAATATTGATTTACTATAAGAATGATGATAAAGGGGTACATTGTCCTTTTGTACATTCTTGTATTTCCAGGGTGACTCCAGCCGACGAGGTACTCATTCTTTCCTCTACACCCAAGAAACCTTCATATAATCGAGAGGAGTTGATTAAAATCGCATGGCCAATAGATGATTGAGGTTATTGAACTTTAATTCGTTGATTAAAGAACACGTTGCTTTTGGAGGGTTACCAGCTTGTGAAGAATTATGGGCTAATCGGGACATGAAAGACGACAGTTGAATTCTAGGACCCCTTTATGCTACCGGTGATGAGTCTTTCCCAAGTAAAGCCATGCACACTAATTAAATCAATACTGTCAGAGATGCAGTTAATGGTCTCATGTGATATTTTAAACTTTTCTACATGCACAATTTTAACAAGAAAGTCGACGATTTGAGGGAACAGACGACCTATATGATTGGTACTGTTAGAAAGATAAGATATTTAGCTTAAATCTAATTTGAAAAATTAAAAAAACTAATGGACAGAAGCTTCATTCCAGTTGAATGAAAATTGGGGTCATTCGAGGTCAGAAGCAATCAGACAAAAGAAACAGTGTTGGTGTGTCTACTCTCCTGTGTGCCAATTGGCTGAAAATTGTGTGTAAAGTTATTTTTTATTGAGTAGTTACAGTGTGCCCTGCTTTTTGCTATCGGAAGTTAAAGAAGAAACAAAAAAGGAGAGAAGATGAACAAAGAAGTCACTTGGCACCTCCGGAATTTGAAGCTTAGACCAAGTACACGACCACCGACCGTTAGCCACACGGGTTACGCTGCCCCGGGCAGCAATTCCGTGAGCATATAGCACTTAGGGCGATTGCGTCATCGCAGACCCTGGGATTCACGCATGCGCAGTGGTTTTAATCGAGGTATTTATGGGTATTAGGGTTAACATAGCCTTCAAATACATGTAATTTAAAGAATAAACGACGATAGGAACCATCTTCCATGAAAGAAACGAGTCTTGTATCACAATTCCCAATGTTTCTAGATACCGAATTTTGTACCGAATTTTCTGCATGAAACCAAAACTTGTATTTCAAGTTGAAAAGCTGTCACTCCAAAACAATTTCGCCCGTGATACGTACACTACACTATCTTAACATTCCTCGACGGCCTGTAAATAGCACCCACCGATAGGCGGTGTCACGGTTATTTCAGTCAGGCACATTTTCTCTACACAAATAAACAAAGCATAGTTCTGCAAATTCTACTACCTGGAGTGCCGCGTTACCATGGTTACAAAGAAAGATGTTGATGTTGACCTATTTAGCTATGTTACATAGACAACAACGCATTTAAAGAAGTGCAAACTATTCTTTATCGTAATAATAGTTTAACTTTTGACCCTTTGCTCAAGAAGTAAGTCAAACTAGGTCAAATTAGGTTAAACTAAGCATTTTCTGAATCTGTGTAACATGATGACTATTTTAGGCATTGGTTTGGACAATTTTGACCAGTTTTGAATTTTTTACCCCATATAAATCGTTGACCTTGAAATTCTCGAATTACCTAAAGGTGATAATTTTTGCACATAGGGTAAGATGGGGTAAATGGGACACTTAAGGATATTATTGGATATAAAACTCATGTAAGTGAATAAAGATTGGACTTATGTTTTTATAATTCAAGTATAATCCTAGGACAATGTCTGGTGTTAGTTTTGGGGCGATGATACTGCAATTCAGTACAGAATGGCGGGGGCCAATTATGTAATGACTAAACTGTCCCACTTACCCCAACACTTTGGGGTAAGTGGGACACATAAGGGGTAGGGGTAAATTTGACACATATATTTATAATATTATTATATTAAAAGAACATATTTTACACCAAATACATATTTATATTGGAGCAGTTGGGCATTATTAACATAATTATACCAAAAATTCAATCAATTTCTCCTAATTTTCAGCAAAGACTTTGGTAATTTGGTAACTTTGGTATTTGGTAATAAATAAATATAATTCCTCAAAGTTGGCCGCCGAATCAAGGTAGTGTTGGTCTCAAGCATCTCCCGCAGCTCAAATACCAAATATACTCCAATATTGAGCAGTGAAATTATAACTAGATGGCACAGCTGTGTGTGAGCAAACACGAATATCTATGCCCGTGACCCCCTTCCCCTGCTCACAAACAAAAACTTGGTGACCATCATATGGATGCCCTTGTTAAAAGCTTTAATTGACATAAGTATCATCCTCGTAGCACATAGAATAAAAAGCGCCCAATTGGGCGCCATATCCAAAAGTTGGTGACCGCCATGTGGAAGCCCTTGCTATAAGCCTTAATTGATATAAGCATTATCCCCATAGCACCAAAAATAAAAAGCACCCAATTGGGCGCCAAATCTTAAACAATGGTGACCACCATATCATCCCTTACAAACCGTGATAACCCTTAACCCACCATAACACCTATTAACACCCATTAACCAACCACACCCCATGTCCCACAATGATAACCTTTTTAAGTGGTTATATATCAAAATGCCTAAACATTCCCTTTTAAGGGAAATTTTGTCAAGTGATCAGTTACCTTGGTCGTTATCATTGCAAATACAGGTAGCGCTACCTATTGCGCTGCACTGTGTTAATAGGACGTACGTATTTTGCTTTTTAAAGCCTTTGAACTTTGACCTCTGGGGTTGCAGTTACCACAATACATCTAGGGTCATGGGCCATCATTGTACCAAGTATGAACTCTGAGAGCGCTGTAGTTCTTGAACTAGAGCTTTTTGAAATTTTACACATATTGCTCCCTGTAGCCCATGCATGACCTTTGACATCTGGGGTCGATGTTACCGCAGGAAATATTCAAGGGTCATAGGGCATCATTGTATCACGTATGAACCCTGAGGGTGCTATAGTTCTTGAGCTAAAGCTGTTTACCCATATTGCTTCTTGTAGCCTATGACCTTTGACCTCTGGGGTTACTTCTAGGGGTCATGGGCCATCATTATACTAAGTATAAACCCCGAGGGCGCTATAGTTCTTGAGAAAGAGATGTTTGGAATTTAACACATATTGCCCCCCCCTCCTGCCCATGACCTTTGACCTCCGGGGTCGGAAGTACCATCAAAAATTTTTAGGGGTCATGGGCCATCATTGTACCAAGTATGGACCCCGAGGCTACTTTGGTTCTTGAGCTAGAGGAGTGCAAAGGAAGCGTGAGAAGAAGAAGGAGAAGTCGAAGACTAAACACAACAAGTACAATATCTATGCCCCGTTGCACGGGCATAGATAACATACATATTTGCAATGGGGTAAGTCACCATTCGGTATCGTATTAGTGGATTTAGTGCTGCAATGAAGATCTAGTATAGTAGGCCTAAGTGTCCCACTTACCCCACTGTCCCACTTACCCACAATTCTGTGCACTTTAACCCCATCTGACTTTTTTTTATACCATCTGGATCAACAAAAAACTACATGGTAACTGGCAACACCATCTATCCCGAAAAATATGGTGTTCATGGCCGACGTGAATAAGTTTTTATTGTTAAAACCGTTTCAGCCTTCTAATTATAATTGTTATGGACCTTTGAAATGTAAACGGAGACCGGGTAGATATACATACATATACATACATACAGGCTGAGTCAAAAAGAAGTAAACTCATGTTTGAGGGGCTGTAACTCGCGATCTGTAAAGAATCTGCTAAAAATGAAAATACCACTGGAAAGAGCAAATTCTACACGTCTAAATTGAAAACAAATGTTGCAATTGCTCACAGCAAACTCAAGTTATGCTCATTTGAATACAACCACCCATTTTTGTAGCTGCACACGGTTTCACTTCCCAAGTAGGGGCTCCCTATTATATTGATTGGTATGGCACGATATTCAAATGCAAATAAAGTTCTGTGGCAGGTGTGGTTTCGACCAATAATTCCTACATGTTAAAGGGCTCTTTTCAATATGAATTTTACCTCATTGCACTACATTATAATAAAACTGGTCAAATAACAACATGGCACCACAATTTATCGCACGGAAGCACGTTTCTGTCGATGAAGTATCATGAAACTAAGAGTCCCACTGAAGTTCAGCGTCTTTTTCGTCTCCAATTTCCTACAGCTAACCGGGTTTCATGTAAGGGAGCAGTATATAAGAATGTGAACAAGCTCAATATGCATGGGACAGACAGACAGCCGGAAGGAACAGACAGCCGGAAGCTTCAGGCAGACCACGAACTGCTAGATCACAGGTGAACATTGAGTTAGACATGCGTTACAGCAAGACCAAAGATCAGCTCAATCCTGTATACCCAACATTCCCCAATCAAGCTTCTGCCAGATCGTTCGTAAAGACTTGAATTGGCATCCCTACAAACTATAGTACCGTCACATGGACTTTCTTAAATACCAATTGAAAGCAAAAGTTGTCTTTTCAACAATAAATCCTGTTGGCACTTTGCTGATTCGTCGAAATTGAAATGGATGAAAATCAATCAGCCGTGTGCAGCTACAAAAATGGGTGGTTGTATTCAAATGATTATAGCTTTAGTTTGCTGTGAGCAATTGCAACAATTCTTTTTTTAATTTAGACGTGTAGAATTTGCTCTTTCCATTGGTATTTTTATTTCTAGCAGATTCTTTGCAGATCTCGAGTTACAGTCCTTCAAACATGAGTTTACTTCTTTTTGACTCAGCCTGTACACAAAAATATTTATAAGGCGCTTCTTACAGAGCGACCAGAGCGCACAAAAAAAAAAGAGAAAACAAAAATAAGCAAAAAATATCAACATTCTGGTACAAATGACATTTAAGCATTTTTTTGAAAGAGTGAAGTGATGAAGCCTCCCTGATGTTACGTGGGAGGCTGTTCCATTGAAGGTGCCGCAACACAAAACGATTTGTCACCGATGCATTTTTTACCAACACGAGCTTTTAGTAATGTGGTGTCTTTGGAAGATCTTGTCTTACAACCAGTTGAAGGTATTTCTCTATGAGAGAGTAAAGCACATAAATATTGAGGAGCATTACCTCAGTTGTAAACATTTATAGACATACATACAAATCTTGATCACGGATAGGCAGCCAAATGGAGGTTATGCATTAGAGGCGAAGGGCTTTCACGTCTACCAATCTACACGCAGTTGGCCACATGCCATACACCCTATTTTGCGAGATAAAGCGTAAAGTTAGTGGGTGGTACCATGGAGCTATCATATTCGTGGAGGCGCAATAGATTACGTAACACATTGTTCCTTTGTACCGATTTGATTTACCGACAAGCTATATTCATCGAGAGGTACCTTTTTGTCCATGGGCCCCGAGGGTTCAGGGGCCCGAGCACAAAAGCGAAAATTACATAAGGGCTGATAATGGAGAGCAGGGCTGGATTTACCATTGGGCCAGATGGGCCCGGTCCAGGGTCCCCAAAATTGCCCTATGCATCTTTCTTTTAACCCCAATAACAGCATGTTTTTTGGCCCAAATAGGGCAAAATTGTAAAATTTTGCGCGCTTCACGCGCATTCAAATAAGCAAAATTCATGTTGATCTGGGGCTAAAATAGTCTGAATTTGAATTATTTTCGCGTGCTTTGCGCGCAAATGTCCTCTATATTATACGTAAACCAAAACTTCGCCACTGACTTCAGTGCACATGCCTTCCTCGGCACGTGAGTTCGGGACCTCCCAAGTTTTGGCCTGGCCCAGGGCTCCCATAAGGTAAATCCCGCCCTGGTTAAAAGGGCCCGTACCGTCAATGTCCAATTATTTACCACCCACCTTAATGATATAGAGTTGCTGATCGATTACCCGTAACAACGTACCATGGCTGCCAGGTATATCACTTTCTATAATTAATTACTTCGCAGTATATGCTATTATCATGGTTATAGGCCTATTCAATAAATTCAGATGGGTTTCTTAATATCACGAATATCCATTGTAAAAGCCAGGAGCAAGTGAGGGAGTGAAGGTGGGGTCGAGGGGTGAAAAGAGGAGAAGTGGATGGTGATCGAGATTGGAAGGGTGGGGAGGAAGACAAAATGAAAAAAAAAAAAAAGATGTTCCCGAAAATATAAATTTCAATAGAGGTGGATGCCTGCTGTCAATCGTGGCTGGATAAGACAAGATTATAGAATACCCACAGTGTGTGGAACACCGGTGTTTTTAGTGGTCTAGCGCCCCTCTCGTTTTTATGTCCTCGCACATAAGCCAAACCTATTTATTATCAGATTGCAAATTCCAATTGTAACGCCAAAAATGAAATCAATCAATTACGCTTCCACAACGGAATTCTTTGGTGTTGCATATTATCACACACTCAAGTTTTAAGGTGTATTTTGGGACGAAAATAATTCCCCTTTTCATCTCTACATATTAATCATATGACCGGTTTGTGCGCGATTGCACGAACAAGTATACATACATGCCTAAAATCATCCAGTACTTCTTGGCAACACCCCAGGCAACACTGATTTGTGTATATTTCAATGCTAGGCTATACGTCGTAGAAGTGACGTCATAATCGGATTAACTACCATAGCAATAGATGAATACAATTTTCGAATAGACCGCCCTGCACTACAAGCAGATTGCACTAATCACCTGTGTATGTCAGCAAACATAGATTGTATACAATACCGCTCTTTTCAAAGATACTTATCTTACAGGTGCGAGTGATCAGCTTTTCTATGACATCTATATGGTTCAATGCATCGGTACCGCGTGAACCTTGTAGTGCATGGCGGTATAGACAAGATTGTATTCATCTATTGCTATGGTAGTTAATCCGGTTAACTACGTCACTTCTACGGCGTATAAATAATCTAACATCGATATCGTATGAATATTAACGAGCTATTTGCATATTTTGCCTGCCACTCTGCAGCTTTATAATGCTTTAACAAACATGGTATGGTGACAGAGTATGGTGGCCTCATGTGCTGTACAGTTTATATGTCAGGTTTTATTTGCATATTTACCTAAAAACCATTATTCCATTCTGAAGCTTATAATATGCACAATACCAATGAGCATCGAACTTAGTTGTATAATACTTTGTGTCCTGTTATTTGCATATTTATGACACCTTTGTTGTGGGTGCCACCTTAATTAAAAACCGCATAATTCTAGTTATACTTGAGCCCCTGGGGCCGATATGGGGAAAAGATGGACAAAAGGCACAACTACGGGGCAGGGCCCATTAGTGTGCCACATATGGACTATGGGGCCCTAGTAGTTTTGTCGCTAGCGTTGCAAATGTGTGAGGAAGAATAATATATTATAATATAATAATGAATAATAATATGATCCCTCTTAAGTATAACAATATACACTGCATTTTCAATGCGGGTAAAATAAATAAATAAATAAATAAATAAATAAATAAATAAATAAATAAATAAATAAATAAATAAATAAATAAATAAATAAATAAATAAATAAATAAATAAATAAATAAATAAATAAATAAATAAATAAATAAATAAATAAATAAATAAATAAATAAATAAATAAATAAATAAATAAAGTATTATCCAAAAAGCAGAGTTGTATTTACATTCCAGTGAGCTACTGTCAGTTTCATGCCAGCAGTTTGCTGGCAATCATCAGACTGGTGTAAAAAACATAATCAAGTCCACACATAATTACAAGAGAGCAAATATTGATTACAAATATTGATTACAAACAATAAAACTTATTGATTACACTACTAAATAAATAAATAAATAAATAAATAAATAAATAAATAAATAAATAAATAAATAAATAAATAAATAAATAAATAAATAAATAAATAAATAAATAAATAAATAAATAAAATTGGTATACTACATGGAGGTCTACGTGGTTTCAGTAAAATTCCACTCAGCCAACGTATACATGCTTAAAAGACCATACGTTTAAATCATCCCATTTGTTTTAATGATTGTCATTATCTTGTTGTTTTGGTTGTATCAACAGCAATTTGGTGAATATTGTATAAAATACTGGTACTGTCGTTTAACTGTTACTATATTGTTTAAAACAAATTTAATTATTATTATAGTTGAATAAAAAATCAATTATAGCAATTTGGTGAAGTGAATATCGCTAAATTGTTTTAAATACTGGTATACGTACAAGGACAAAATTCAAACAATAAGTAAGAGAACATAAAATTCAAGCCCATTTAAAAATTCTACGAAGTTGCTTTAATAGTTTTTTAACTATTCTTTGGTGCAGGATTTGTTTATTATACTATTATTATTCCTGCAGTTAAAATTACATGTAGGTCAAATCCAAAAAATCTTGTTTCCAGCCCGATCTATATAATTCGTTGTTATGTTATCACGCATGCGCGGATTTAGCGGGGGCGCAGTCGGCCCGTGCCCCCACACTTTTGGCGGATCCTAAAAAATTAAAAAATAAAAGACAAGAAAGAAAATGGAAGGAGGGAAAGAAAAGAGGAAAAGAAAAGAAAGAGAATAAAGAAAAGAAAGAAAAAAGAAAAAGAAATTTTCGAGCCTATAATAAATCTGTAGCCTAGTGAGTATCGTACACCATCAGGGTAGCACTCTCCAGGCCCGGATTCGGGGGGCGGTGAGAGAAGAGACGAGAAAGGGGGGAAGGAGAAAAGGGAAGAGAAAAGTGAGGAAAGGAGGGGAGAAAAGGTTAAATTGCACGCAATTGACTAGGCCAATGCCTAAAAAACAAGGACTGTTGGTAACCGTAGCGGTCGCTGCGGGACAAGGAATTCAATTGTGCAGTTACGGTGTCTTTGAAGCAGGTTTAAGTTTGACCGCTATTTTGACCTGTACTCCTCTGTGAGCTTAACCTTTGAGGGCGCTCATCTTAAAATAATGCCAGAAAGGGTATTTCCATCCACACCAAAAAAAAAAAAATCAAAATCTGAAAAATTGTGTTCGGAAACCAATTTCGGAAACTTTTGAAGTCCAAAAACGATTTTCGGGAAAAAAGCGTCTTGACATCAAAAGTGTTCGGAAACCGATTTCGGACACTTTTGATGTCCAAACAATTTTCGGGGAAAAGGCGTCTTGACATCGAAAGTGTTCGGACACCGATTCCGGACACTTTTGATGTCCAAACAATATTTGGGGAAAAAGCGTCTTGACATCGAAAGTGTTCGGAAGCCGATTTCGGACACATTTGATGTCCAAACGATTTCAGGGAAAAAAGCGTCTTGACATCAAAAGTGTTCGGACACCGATTCCGGACACTTTTGATGTCCAAACGATTTTCGGGAAAAAGCGTCTTGACATCAAAAGTGTTCGGAAACCGATTCCGGACACTTTAAATGTCCAAACGATTTTCGGGAAAAAAGCGTCTTGACATCAAAAGTGTTCGGAAACCGATTTCGGACACTTTTGATGTCCAAACGATTTTCGGGAAAAAGCGTCTTGACATCAAAAGTGTTCGGAAACCGATTCCGGACACTTTAAATGTCCAAACGATTTTCGGGAAAAAAGCGTCTTGACATCAAAAGTGTTCGGAAACCGATTTCGGACACTTTTGATGTCCAAACGATTTTCGGGAAAAAGCGTCTTGACATCAAAAGTGTTCGGAAACCGATTTCGGACACTTTTGATGTCCAAACGATTTTCGGAAAAAGGCGTCTTGACATCAAAAGTGTTCGGAAACCGATTTCGGACACTTTTGATGTCCAAACGATTTTCGGCAAACAAGCGTCTTGACATCGAAAGTGTTCGGAAACCGATTTCGGACACTTTTGATGTCCAAACGATTTTCGGGAAAAAACGTCTTGACATCAAAAGTGTTTGGAAACCGATTTCGGACACTTTTGATGTCCAAACGATTTTCGGGAAAAAAGCGTCTTGACATCGAAAGTGTTCGCAAAACGATTTCGGACACTTTTGATGTCCAAACAACTTTCGGAAAAAGCGTCTTGACATCGCAAGTGTTCGGAAACCGATTTCGGACACTTTTGATGTCCACGCGATTTTCAGGAAAAAAGCGCCTAATTTCCCTTAATTCTTGTCAATTTCACTTAATTCACCTGAATTTCCCTTAATTCTCTTCAATTTCCCTTAACTTCCCTCAATGTTCCAAATTTCCCTCACTTTCCCTCATTTTCCCAAATTTCCTTAATTCTTGTCAATTTCCTTAATTCACCTGAATTTCCCTGAATTTCCTTAATTCTCTTCAATTTCCCTTAACTTCCCTCAATTTCCCTTCACTTTCCCGAAGTTCCCTTAACTTCCCTCTATTTGTCCAAATTTCCCTAAATTTCCCTAAATTTTCCCCAATTCCCCTCAATTTTCCTTAATTGCCCACAATTTCAATTAATTCACCTGAATTTCCCTGAATTTTCCCAAATTGCCCCATCCTTCTCAATTTCCCCAAATTTCCCTTAATTCTTGTCAATTTCCCTTAATTCGACTGAATTTCCCTCAAATTCCGTTAATTCTCTTCAATTTCCCTTAACTTCCCTCAATGTTCCCAATTTTCCCTCAATTTCCCCTCATTTTCCCAAATTTCCCTTAACTTCCCTCTATTTCCAATTTTCCCTCAATTTCTCCTCATTTCCCCAAATTTCCCTTAACTTCCCTCTATTTTCCCAAATTTCCCTTAATTCTTGTCAATTTCCCTTAATTCACCTGAATTTCCCTCGAATTTCCCTTAATTCTCTTCAATTTTCCCAAATTTCCCTTAATTCCCCTCAATTTTCCCCAATTCCCCTCAATTTCCCTTAATTGCCCACAATTTCAAGTAATTCACCTGGATTTCCCAAAATTGCCCTTATTTTCCCCCATTCCCCTCAATTTCCTCAAATTTCCCTTAATTCTTGTCAATTTCCCTTAATTGCCCACAATTTCAATTAATTCACCTGAATTTTCCCAAAATTGCCTTTAATTTCCCTCATTCCCATCAATTTCCATTAATTCTTGTCAATTTCCTTAATTCACCTGAATTTCCTCAAATTCCTTAATTCTAACTTCCTCAATGTTCCCAATTTTCCTCAATTTCCTCTCATTTTCCCAAATTTCCCTTAACTTCCCTCTATTTTCCCAAATTTCCCTTAATTCTTGTCAATTTCCCTAAATTTACCTGAATTTCCCTGAATTCCCCTTAATTCTCTTCAATTTTCCCAAATTTCCCTTAATTCCCCTCAATTTTCCTCAATTCCCCTCAATTTCCCTTAATTGCCCACAATTTCAATTAATTCACCTGAATTTCCCTCAATTTCCCCTAATTTCCCCAAAATTGCCCTTAATTTCCCCCATTCCCCTCAATTTCCCTCATTTTCCCCACTTTTCCCAAATTTCCTTTAATTGCCCTGTAGGCCCTCTCCCTCACCAAGTACCATAGCCATGCGACAAACGATGTTGATGCAAATAATGCCAGAAGAGTATTTGCATCCAAAATCTAAATTTCAAAAATGCAGAAAATTGTTGAAAATCGTGTAATGCCCCTTTAATGACCTAATTAGCATATTTCGGGACGAAACTCTTTTCTAGTATGGTGCCGGTATAGGCCCTCCCCCTCACCAAGTACCATAGCCATGTAACAAACGATGTTGACGTAACAGCATTTTTTAGCGTTTGTTACTAACGGACGGACTAACGGACTAACGGAGAGACATGGTGACTTATAGAGCTGCTACCCGCAGCTAAAAACGCACAGTCGGGTCGATCGGAAGTAGGCCCTATAATATAATAGGCTTGCGATTCTTTTAGGCATTGCTTGAAGGCGGATCCTCGTCCTAAAAGCATGTGAAAATTACTGCAGGCCAAGCGAAATGCAGAGCCTGTCACATCACATTTTACCACCAAAACTTCATTGATCCATGCATACTTTAGTATAAATTGCGAGTCTGAAGTTTTTCAAATTGAGACACCCCCTTGCGTAGTGGATAAACAAATGACCATTTTCGTTTTCCACATTTGCCAATTTAGGCCCTATGTTTGACACAATTTATAGGACTACAGGGAAACTTGTCTACGAAAGGCTTCATGGACCGTCATTTCACAAATTTTCGGCTTTTTCAAAGTAAAAGTTTACACACTAATAGTGCCAAAATGGTCCACCAAATCACTTCAATATTGGGTCTTCATTTTGACATTTTTTCAAACATCCCCCTCAGACAACCCCCCGCGTAATCGATATAGGCCTACAAGTGGCCATTTTCGCTTCTGCTTTCGGGCATTTACCAATTTATGTTTAACATAAATTATTTTTATAGGCCTACAAAAAAAAAAAGGCTTCATGGACCACTAATTTCACAAATTTTCGGCACTAAATTTTACACACTTATAGTGCCAAAGTGGTCCACCAAATCGCTTCAAGTAGGTCTTCAATTTGCAAAAATGTCTTACTTCTTAGGGGGACACATTCCCCGGACACCCCCTGCGTCGCGCAATATTTTACCATAAAAATAAAGCCAAATTTTTCAAAATTGGTTTCAGTGTAATTAAAACAAAAATGGGCCAGCAAAGTAACGAAAAATACCCCCAAAATAGGCCCGTTTAAGCGTGTTAAAAACCCAGGAGCTTCGGCCCCCGGAACCCCCGCCAGGATTTCGCCCCTGGACCCCACCAGGAGCCCTTAAGCGGGCCCCTGCACCCCACGCCGTTATGACGCTTCGCTCGCTACGCTCTATTGGGTCACATATACAGGAGTGCCCCCTTTCTCGAAATCCTGGATCCGCCCCTAAGACCGAATAGAATTCAAGTGCAAACCATCTACAAGCTAAAATAGCTTTTCTTGGTAGTCCAGTGAATCTAAACAAATGATTATTTAGTGGTATGACATGGGCTGTTGTTGAGTAGTACTTTCATTGTCGACAATCATCAAATCTCAAGATTCGACGTAAAAATATTACGTTCAGAGACCATGTTATACGTCGTATATTTACATCAAGATATTATTACCCTATATCGCAGCATCAGAATATTGGTATTGTAACGGAAAGATAATCTGCAAATAGAAAATTGAAGCAGTTATTTCATGGTAAATAATGGCGATGTTAAACTTATCTCTAACGTTTTAATGCAGGCCTTTCCATTTGAGGCGAGCGATCGCTCTCGCTCGCCACCGCTCGCCCAAACTCGATTTCTAGCGAGCGATTTTCCACTCGCCATGCATAGACAATTAATATCACTCGCTGCGAATGTCCCAATATCAATGTCAGCCATCGAATCAGCTAATTCAGCATTAAATCGAGTGCTCTCTCCAAGCGGAGAAAGTCACAAATTTTAACGCGCTTCGCACGTATTTCGACATAAATACCGTATTAAGCTCTACTTTATTATTATACGTCGTATTTGAGAAAATTCGACCACTCGCCTAGCTTCATGCTAGCGAGTGATTAACCACTCGCCTTTAAAAGGCCTGTTACTGGCTAGTTTTTTGCCGACAATTGGTATATGCTTGTTGACAATTTGGAAAATTGCTTTGTGGAAAATAATATTGCTCACTAGAAATTGAGTTTGGGCGAGCGATGGCGAGTGAGAGCGAGATCGCTCGCACCAAACGGCAAGGCCTGTATGCTATGAAGATCTAAAATGGTTAGAGGAACCACAGGGTTAAAGTTTCCAGGCCTGATTATTTTTAATACGTAGGGGTTGAAGGGGAGAGGTTAGGCGTCATTTCATATTAACTCGTTAAAGTTCATTAGAGTACTTAAGAGCTACTTAAAATATGCAGAATAAATGCACTGTTTTGTTTTGGAATCGAGTTGTAGTGTAAATGAAAAAGAGTCCGTGCGGGCAAAAGACGACTCTTTGTAAGAATATTTGAAGAAAAATATATATTAAATATTAAACATTAACTATTATTAAATAGAGAAGAAGTAGCTCTATTATTGAATAGATTTGCATTAATATAAAATGACTGATGCCGGTTCCAAAAACAATGCATAAGTTTGAAAGATGCTTCTTCATTGCATATATCAAATGATGTTGAATTTTTGAAATTTTATGAGAGAGAATTACATCTTTAATTGCACTATATAAAATGTGGAAGCAGCAATTTGGATCATATTAAACCTACACATGCTAGCTGCGTCTAGCACCGTACCGATGAAGCTCCGAAACCCTTTTAAAGTGTCCTTACAAATAAGAAGTATTGTAAATAGCTTTAAATGAATCATTGAAAATTATAGGAGCCTGGCATAAACGGAGAATGTCCATATATTTTTAAAACTTAACGACGTGTAATGAAAACAATAAGATACTAGATGGCACAGCTGTGTTTGAGCAAACACGAATATCCGCTATGCCCTGCTCACATCCATGTCCCACAATGACAACCTTTTGAGCTGGTGTAATATATCAAAATGCCTACACATTCAGGGATAGACCCTTAGATTATTTATGCGTCTTTCTATCATGCAGTATCTTTACCCGCAGACATGTGCCCGTGTCATGTGCCAATATTGCGTAACGTTAAAGGTTAATACATTTCTTTGACTTCGAAGAAACTGTGTGATTCTATGGCTTAGCTGTCTAAGGCGTTGTGGTTTCTAAGTTGCTTTTTTGTGCGTCGCTTGTTCGAAACCGTGCGTCTGACAATTTTTTGTCAAGTGATTAGTTTCCTTGAATCAGGCAGTCATTATTGGAAATACAGGTAGCTACATATTGCGCTACACTGTGTTAATAGGTCGTACATATTTTGCTTTTTAAAGCCGTTGACTTTTGACCTCTGGGGTTGCGGCTACCACAGAATGAATTTAGGGTCGTGGGCCATCATTGAGCCATGTATGAACCCTGAGGGCGCTGTAGTTCTTGAGCTAGATCTGTTAGAAAAATTTAACACATATTGCTCCCTGTAGCCCATGACCTTTGACCTCTGGGGTCGATGTTACCGCAGGAAATATCCAAGGGTCCTGGGCCATCATTGATTCAAGTATGAACCCCGATGGCGCTATAGTTCTTGAGCTAAAGCGGTTTTAAAAGTTTACACATACATGTATTGCTTCCTGTAGCCTATGACCTTTGACCTCTGGGGTCGCGGCTACCATCATTATACTAAGTATAAACCCTGAGGGCGCTATTGTTCTTGAGATAGAGCTGTTTGAAATTTTACACATATTGCCCCCTGTAGCCCATGACATTTGACCTCTGACGTCTGAGGAAACATTTAGGGTTATGGGTCATCATTATACCAAGTATGGGCCCAGAGGCTACTTTAGTTCTTGAGCTAGAGGAGTGCAAAGGAAGCGTGAGAAGGGGAAGAAGGAAAAGGAGAAGACTAAACAGAACAAATACAATATCTATGCCCCGTTGCACGGGCATAGATAACAAAGTAATCGTACCCTTCTTTTACCCAAATCTCATTATCATTACCATTTTAGTTTCTCATAGACAAAATGAGAATATTTTATCAATTAATTAAGTTAATTTGTTTTTGCTATCGTTAGTATCAGCAAAGGCAATACAAAACGTGATCAAGCCTAAATGAGGAAAATATGCATACAACTCTTAATGAGATTTTACTAATAGAGTGGTACCATATTGTTCTTGTATTTTATTGTTTTTAGTAAAAATTCAAAAGATAATTTTTTGGAACCATATGCCCAAATTTGAGAGGTATAATTTAATCATAATCGTGAATATAGTATAACCATGATAACTGGTATATTTGCTTGATAATATAGTAAATCACAGCTTGCAAGATAGAAAACAATTCAAGAATCCAAAGGTATCCTTAAAATATTTTCGATATTTTATAATTACCTATTACTATGTGTTGCTTTTATGCACAAACAAAGGCAATTCTGATGAAAAGTGAACAAAATGTATACTTTTAACAAGGAACATGTCACGTGTGAAGAAAATGTTACCAATAGACATCAGTATCACAGCACTTCTATAGTTGCATGATGTTGATTTTGTATTTTCAAATTTAATTATTTTAATATGGAAAAACAGTGGGATGATCGACGGGAATTATTTAAATACACACGACGGCAAACCTGGTGAAAAAAGAATTCGTGTAACCTTTTAATATCACGCAGCACCAGAATATTGGGATTGTAATGGAAAGATATTCTGCACGAAAATAGAAAACTGATGCAGTCATTTCAATGTAAATAATGGCGATGTTAAGGGATCTGGAATGAGCGTTTTGAGCGTTTCGACAGTATTTTTTGTGGGACGTGAGAGCACATCAGACATATCGAATTGCATTCTGAATACGAAGATTTGTTTTTCTGATATCAAATAATGTTCATTTTTGAAATTCACGATATAATACAAATTTTATGACAAATTATTAAAATTTGATATTTTTCACATTTTTGATATATAACAGTCCTCGAAGTAAATTTTATAAATCTAATGATATATTCTTAAAGTGTATGTAGCTGGGAGGAAAAGCCGACGATCAATTGAAAATTTTGACCTTTCATGTTGAAGATATGGATTTTTCCCCCAAAAAGACCTATGTTTTTGGCGTTTTGGGAAAAAAATCCATATCTTCAATACGAAAGGTCAAAATTTTCAATTGATCGTCGGCTTTTCATCCCACGTACATACACTTTAAGTATAAATCATCAGATTTATAAAGTTTACTTCAAGTACTGTTAAATATCAAAAATATCAATTTTAATCATTTGCCATAAAATGTGTATTACATTGCGAATTTCAAAAATATAAATTATTTGATATCAGAAGGACATTCTTCGTATTCAGAATGCAATTCGATATGTCTGATGTGCTCTAATGTCCCACAATAAATACTGTCCAAACGTTCATACCCCACCCCTTAAGGGATGTGTAAAGCTACTGCAGGTGGGAAGGGGTAAAAAAAAGATTGTTGACATTTTGACTAAAACACATGTGTATTTTTGATTTGCCAAACAGAAACTAGCAGAATAATACCTAAAAGTAATATTTTTAATCATTTTGTCATAAACACGATTTTCCACAATTACCTAAGGCCCCGTATCCATAGGCTGTTCCCTTGTGGCGTGTGCCCTTGTTCCTTGTTCACTTGTTCCCATGTGACCTGCCACACAGACAACGAACCTTTGTTTTGCTTAGTGGCCGTACGTATCTATAGGTTGTCTGTGTGGCAGGTCACATTGGAACTAGTGAACACGGAACAAGGGCACACGCCACAAGGGAAAAGCCTATGGATACGGGGCCTAAGGTAACAACATAAGGTAACAACAAAATAGGTGATAGGTATGAATGATCGTGGAATCGATCTAGAGACCTGTCTCATTCAGCGTGTTTATTCGCTGTAGAAGTGACGTAATAAATCGAATTAACTACCATAGCAATATGAATACAATTTTGAGTTTCGCCCTGCACTATAAACAGGTTGCACTCATCACATGTGTATGTTTGCAATCATAGATTGAATACAATACCGCTCTTTTCAAAGATACTAATCCTACATGTGCGAGTGAGCAGCATGATATCATCCATGGATGACTGTGAGTGGATTATGATCTGTGAAGATAAGCACAGGACATACTGTGATACACAAATATACATCAAAATGTTGCAATGCTAAAAGCAATGCAAGACATTCCTTTTCAATTGTGGAGTAATGTCTTTGGTGCTTCTTAAACTTCTTTGAGTAAAAAAAAAAAAAGAAAAAAAAGCGAAGTGATTTATAGTGCGTGATTTATAGTGGCACAACGCCTCGACTTTGATCCACAAGCCTCAGCACACTTTACAGGTTGTCGCTGACCACTACGTTCCCACATCATTCCATAAACCATTTAACAACTATTCAGGGACTTTGCTGCTTTAAGAGCGCACACCCTAGACATTCCACAAATAACCATCGCAACCAGGATCAGCTCCCCGAGTTTCGTACGGGTTACAAAGAGACAATAAGTAGTAAGTTCCTTTTCCAGGGGAATTACAAGCTAACTCAATTTTTAGTAATAGCATATAGGGTGATCAAATTGATCTTCGCCCTCTTGCATGAGAACATCACCACAGCCTACATCACTAGCATCAACTGCTAGTTTAAACTGCTTCTGAAAATCAGTTGCTGATAGCACAGGTGAACTCATCAGAATCGACTTGATTTTGTGAAATGCATTCTCACATTGCTCTGTTCATATGGATTTGGTATTCTTCTTCAACAAATCAGTCAGAGGCGATGCTATGTCCGAAAAGTGTAGACAGAACTTTCTGTAATATCCAACCATGCCCAGAAATCTCATGAGTTCTCTTTTGGTTTTAGGTGTGGGGTATTGCTCAATAGCCTCAACTTTGGCCTTGATGGGTTTGACCTGACCTTGACCTACCACATGCCCAAGGTATGTGACTGTGGCATGGCAAAACTCACTCTTTACCAAAATTCACTGTCAAATTTGCTTCAGACAATTTCTGAAACAATTGATGGAGTTGCCCCATGTGTTGTTCCCATGATTGCCTGTAAACAATCAAATCGTCAACACACGCCTCGCAACCATCTATATCAGGCACGATTTGGTTTACCATTCTTTGAAAAGGTTGCTGGCGCATTTTTCAAACCGAATGGCATAACCTTGTACTGGTAAAGACCAAATAGTGTACAGAATACAGAAATTTCTTTGGCCCCGGAGGGGGTTCTCCCTTGTTGAAGGTATACGGGGATGTGCCACAGTTTTGGGGTACCTTTTCAGCAATTTTGGTATATCGATGGGTGGGTTTTTAGTGGAGACCAATGCGCCCATTCGGGCGAATTTGGGTGCTTTTTGGGTGCTTTTTGTGAAAAATTGATATACTGATGGGTGGCAAAAACAGCAAAAAGTAGGTATAGAGAAAGTCAGCATCCGAAAGTCTGCGTGGCACATCCCCGTAATTTTTTTCTCGAAGAACCCCCCCGGGTCTTTGGCACGGTCTGTAAGTGGGACCTGCCAGTACCCTTTCAAAAGATAATTTGAGCTTAGAATTTCATCTGAGACTAGCATATAAACCACAAACTCATGTATCTGATTTCCCTGTATATTGCAATGCTATAGTTATTATAGTTTCAGTTGGATGAAATATTACAAAGCAAAGGCATAGTAACAATACTGGTGGGCTTTGTTTCCGAATTGAGAACAACAGTCTGCATATTGTTATGCAGCATTGTTATGGTAAATGATAGTACAACTCATTGTTGCTAATGTCAAACTTGTCAAAGTGATTGTGATTGTATGATGAGAGCATGATATAGTGTCCGCTTCATTTACCTACGTCATCAGCCAAACGGGGGGAGAACACGTACGCTTCAAACGGGGGAAGAACACGTACGAGGCTGAACTTTACCCACACATCGGCTCGGGGAAAAATAATTGCGTCCAACGTCCAGGAAGTGTTGCCTTCATATTACTTGTCTTACGATATTGGCTGTTGTCGCCTTACAATGACGTCGGCCACCATCGTCTGGGTTATGCTTTCCGGGGAATAAACTAATTCATAATTAAATCATCTCCATCATCATGCATCTTTTATATTTTATACAAATAAAAAGCACCCCACCCACCCCCTCAATATAGCCTACGCCTAGACCTCGGGGTGTAATAGAGGTTATCCACTTTACTCATGCGTGACTTCTAAAAAAGGCGCTGGTTCCCGTAGTATTCCTCATTCAAACCAATTCAATGCATGACCTCGGAGTTACCTGCATGACTTTGGCGGGCTATTTTGAAACAGTTATTGTTGTACATGCAGGTACATCTTTTGAAAGTCCTAAACAAGGTATAGTAGTCGCTAATAGGATATGCAGCTTATAGAACGCGGATAACCTCTATTAGAGAGCAACAACTGTCGCCCGCGTTGTTAATAAACTCCTCAACGAAAGTTTGGAAAGTTTTTTCAAGCATCTGTATCTCCAATTATTTGTGACATATTCATATCGTGTTGCATATCACTGGATAGCTACAATACTCCCCTTTACAATGACACCCCATTTGAAACAAGAACATTTTTCACGGCTGAGTACATGCCTTGTGATTGTAGTGGGGTCTCAAAATGAATTTGCCAAATTGACCATTATTCTGTGCAGCAAGCTGCAATCCCATAACTTCACAATCTGGGACCTAATGCAATCCTCCAAGATGACACCGCTCGCCCCACATAGCCACGGTAGTCAACGACTACCTACAGAATATGGGAGTAGAGTCAAAATGGCCTGCCATCAGGCCAGACTCGGGGGCCAGACCTCAACCCGATTGAACACTTGTGGGACCAGCTTGATCGTGCTGTGCGTGCCAAAGAAGCCCATAGGCAACCACATTGAATGACCTGCGACGAATCCTTGTGGAAGAATGGAATTTCATCCCACAGTAACGTGTAACCAGGTCGGTGAGCAGCATGAGGAGAAGGCCTGACTATTGTGGCTGCCTGTGGTTTTTCCACCCGCTATTGAGGTTGGTGGCTAGCTTTGTTTGAGCACAGAATAATGGTCAATTTGGCAAATTCATTTTGAGACCCCACTACATTCACAAGGCGTGTACTCAGCCGTGAAAAATGTTCTTGTTTCAAATGGGGTGTCATTGTAAAGGGGAGTATTGTAGCTATCCAGTGATATGCAACACGATATGAATATGCCACAAATAATTGGAGATACAGATGCTTGAAAAAACTTTCCAAACTTTCGTCGAGGAGTTTAGTTATCCGATACTGTTAGCACAATAGGCCATTGTACTTATGGTTATTATAGGCCATTGTATACTTATGGTTATTATACCCTCTTGTGTCCTCCCAGCACAATAGTGTTATGATTGCAGACCAGTAACGTTCATCTTCACTTTTTAATCCCTTGATTTTTGGTTTCTGAACAAAAGAGAAACCAAAACTTATGATTTGAAATGAAGGACTGTACCCTGATTTTTTGGCACAGCGCTAGCACTTAACTACTACCGGTATGGTTATCAAGTAATCATGACCATTAGAGTATTATCCAAATGTCTCCAGAACTTTATCCATATTACTAGAAATATGAATTGCTTGATCACTTTAATCATAAGCATTCTAGAATATTCCATGTACAAACAAATGGAAACAAATCTCAAAACAAGTGAAAATTAATGTTTGATGACAAAATACATAAGTTTTAATGAATATTATGGAATATTTTGGGGCACATAACAATATAGCAAACTTTTCATGCTAAAGATTGGACCTAAGATAAAATACACCTAAATTAAGTGTAAATTCAGTGTTAACCCGCCCATGGCGGAAAAACTCATCATAGTGAAATGAACAAATTATATAAAGTTTGTTTTGAATTTCTCCAAAACATGTCTTATGGACTTGGGGCGTTTCTTTATTCAGGCATTTTATTCAGGTATAGTATTTTCCTTGGTTATGCGTGCAGACTTTTAAAATATGTTCAGATCCATCCAAAGTGGCCCATACTGGTTAGTTGGCATTTTAATTTTATTTTAGCAAACAATCCTGGTAATTTGTTGAAGTGAATTTTAAATACTAGTACGTACAAACATATTAAATATAGATAAAAGCGTAGTAAAATCAATCGCATCAATTTCTAGCGCTGTCAACCATATGGTTTGATTTGTATTATTATTCTAACACTATTAAGTTGAATAAAAATATAATTACAATCAACAATTATGGAGGTGTAGGGAAAATTGTGCATACTGGCACGCATAAAAATATAGAATTTGCAAACACAAGGAAAGGCAAGCAAAAAATTCCAACACATTGTAATCAATAGGTACCATTCTATTTTTATCACGCTTGGTCCTGTGTCACAACCTGGGATACCTTTGTGTTACATAGTGAAAAAATGAAAAACATTTTACCTACACATCTCATTTGAAGTGGTTCATCCTCCTGAGCATTTTGACACCTTTTTTTTTTATTATGGAAATCGGTTAAAAAATAAGAGAGTGCGGGCAAAACAATCACAAAGTAGGGAGGATGTAACCCCACCTCCTTTTTTCACATTTACAATCATTCTGAGCAAGTATTGGTCTTTTAAATGAACTTTTGTATTTATTTACTTGGTTTAGATGTCTGGGAGTTCATTTCGACATTTTTTTACTAGATTCAAATTTTTAATGGAGGTTTTAAATCAAATTTACGAAATGAATCCCTCCCCCCAATCCTCATCCCCCTAATCCTCAGCCACCCTTGGCACATTTCATGCCAAACATCTTAAGAAAATAATTGAAAAATATTTTAAAACAGGATAAAAACATGGGTAATATAGAATACATTAGCCTCAATTTAAGACCTAATCGAAGTGAAGGAATATCAAGAGGCAGTGTTTTGAAATCCAAGCTGCACATCAACATGTAACAAAACCACCTTTTTGAGTACCCCAGTATATGACACAAGATCGCTTATGACTTTGATTTATCTTGTCGTGGACTCGTAAGGGCTGGGGTATGAACGTTTCGTCAGTATTTTTTGTAGGACATGGGAGTACATCAGACATATTGAATTGAATTATGAATCTAATGATATGTACTTAAAGTGTATTGAAGATATACATTTTCCCCCAAAAAAACCCAATTTATTTTTGGTGTTTTGGGGCAACAATTAATATCTTCAATACGAAAGGTTTAAATTTTCAATTGATCGGCTTTTCATCCTAGCTACATACACTTTAGGTACATGTCATTAGATCTAGAAAATTTACTGTTAAATATCAAAAATATCAATTTTTAATTATTTGCCATAAAATGTGTATTACATGGCGATATTCAAAAAATAAATTATTTGATATCAGAAAGACATTCTTCGTATTCAGAATGTAATTTGATATGTCTGATGTGCTCTCATGTTCCACAAAAATACTGTCCAAACGTTCATACCCCCAGCCTTTAATAAAATGAAAATTACTTATTCAAATATCATTACTGATGTAAACTTGTAATAGGGAGGAAACAATACTTGCTATATATTTTAATTGTTTTTGTTATAGAGGGTCAAAGATGTCTCAAGTTTGACTTTATATTTGAAAAATTGCATTGATCATTTCATAACGAGCGTGTAGAAGAATTCAAATATCACAGATATACTAGCAACGCCTCCATAGTCAAGACCTGTTTCCCCTGTGAATTCTATCCTAACTTGACTGTATAGTGTGATGTGCCCTGAGTAATTTAATTTAATTTAATTATTTAACTTTGTTTACAAGCTGAAAGTATTTCATGAGATGGGAAACCCCCTTAACCCCAAAACCCCAATTAGTGTAAACAAAGTCAGATCTATGTTTGGAACTTGGAAATCCCCAGTTCAGTATATTGCACCATAGTCAGAAAAAAAACCCAGGAAGTGATGTAATGTGAAAGGTGAATGTGTATAATTAATATTGGGAAATCCCAACATTGCAGCAATGTTGTGAAAATGTGATTGAAGTAATGGTTTATTAATAGATGATGGGTTTTTTGCATGAGTACTGATATAAAAAGCTGGAGGCTTTTGTTGGGACTTTACAGAATGCCATGGGAGATTGAGATACTCCACATGTGTGTGATGGTCTTCGTGCTTCAAAAAAGAAGTACATTTTAACCAGTTTATATAGCCAATAATTGAGCTAATTTTAATACAGCAACGAAGAAGACAGCGAGCACACAAAAGTGCTCTTCCTCATCAAAGGATTAAAAGTTCTTCTATCAAATTGCTGGAGTTTGCTGGGTTTGTGAAGGCCACGCATCTGTCAAAAAACAGCGGAGCTGTGTTAAAGAAACATGTTCCCTGGAAAAAGAGTGATTGGTGAAAGAAACACCATTTTTGGAGAAAGCAGCGCAAGGAGATATATTTGTGGAGAAAGCAGCGCAAGGAGATATATTTGTGGAGATAACAGCGCAAAGGAGATTGGAGAAAGCATCATCATTTTCGTATGAGGATTTTATACGCAAGGATTTATAAATGCAAGTGTACAATGGACTTCTCTGATTTTCGCAGGACAAGTGAATAAGGATATATTACATCAGTCGTCCAGAACATTGCAAGAACTCTAGAATCACCAACAAGAAGACCGCTGGTTAAGTACAAAATAGATAAAAAATGATTGTGTGATTTTAGTGTATATTGTTGTTATATGTACCAAGCATACTTTGTTTTCAATTAAAGACTTAGATTGTGTTAGCTTAATCAAACAGTGTATTTGTGTTGTGCATTCGTGTGAGTTCGGGTAAAAGGTGATTTTGGCCTTGAGTCAAGTACGACTCGTAACAATAGCAATCAAGTTAGCTCAATCGATAAGGGGTTCGACTATGGTACGAGAGGTTGTGGGTTCGAACCCTGGCGGTGCCTAGTATGCTCTCGTGGTTCAAATGAGCTGGACAAGGAACTCACTGCTAATTTGTCTCGTTGTAACCCGTACGAAACTCGGGGAACTGATCCTGGTTGCGAAGGTTATTTGTGGAATGTCTAGGGTGTGCGCTCTTAAAGCAGCAAAGTTCCTGAATTGTTGTTTAATGGTTTATAGAATGATGTGGGGCCATAGTGGTCAGCGACAACCTGTAAGGTGTGCTGAGGCTTGTCGATCAACGTCTAGGCGTTGTGCCTGTGCGTGGCGCACTATAAATCACTGTACATAACTCGTTAACAACAATAAATCAAGCAAGTTTTCAAAGTATATAATTTGGAGAACGAACTGCTGCAAAACATCAAGGTGTTATTTTTCAATAATATATTGATTTAGATAATGAAAATCGATCGTTTTGGCTGCCTCGACCAACAATACTTCTGCGCCATATTGACATTTACAATATGCATATAGCTCTCGCACGCCTACATCACCGCCGTCAACCAATCAGGGCATCAGAGGCTATAACATGGATAAGGCAACTGACTCGTCGTATTTTCTCAGTTCTGTGTCATATTGATACAGTTTTCAATATGGACCACAATAGCCTCATCTCATTGGCATAGTTCAATAACCTCAATTGAACAATCAAAGAGCAAAATCTGACCTCATGTTGCAGAGTATGAGTTTTTGTACTAACATTTTTAAAGGTCATTCAATGAATGTGCAAATGTATTGGGGTTAAAGAACTGTGCCGTGATAGATGAGCATGTTGTGGATCCTAGTGTTTTACAATCTGCATCATTGAACCACTCTCGCACACCCACATCACCGCCATCCAATCAGAGTAGACCCTAGACACTCTGCAAAAGCTTATGTTAACCAGAGTTATTTCCTCGACGTGTTACAAATTCAGTCTATACTGTCCTGCAAACAACACCTTGCCAATCAGCTCTTGTGAAGTATTCGCCTGCTGAACAGCAAATCGGAACTTTTCACATTCCTGTCAACTTAGAAGTGAGAGCGCATTACTAAGCAAGGTAAGTGCTGCAAGATATCTGATTTCCTTGTTCTATACTAGGCTAATTGCATTTTGAGTTGGAATGAATTCTTTATCATGTTTATGTAAACACCTGTATGTTATAGATGAATCGATAACCTAATATGAATTTCTTCGGCATTTTAATATTATATATTATTGGCTGATTTATGTATCCATGCAGTAGACGTGTGACTCCCAATTCAGGAATCCCATTATGCATCAGTGTTCTTAAATTTCAACCATTTTGTCATATGGTGCACATCGCACCCCAATAAACCCTTCCCCGGAAATCAAATGCGCGTGGTCTGCTAGTGTTTGGACAGGTCACCTTGTTGATTATGCGATGTAAGGCGTAAGAATATTGTTTGATTGCCGCAACCAGACCGACCCTAAGCAAAACGCCGAACCAGCACCTTTCTATTACTTTTTTCAGAAAAGCAAACAAAACATACAAATATTTTATCCCCCCTTTTTGGGGGGGGGGCGGGGGGTCAATTCCAAATTTTATTTGTATGTATTGTTTTGCATTTAGAACACAGCTAAAACATTGATTCCTTCAAAAACACCGGCGATATTAAAAAACAAAAAGCTGACCGGTCAACGGCATGGTGCGCCATGATAACAGTCATGCTTATTGGTAATATTTTCCACAGAAATTATGTAAAATAATCAGTTTGTAAGAGTACTATATCATCAGAATCATATGCAGTGCAATTTGTTTCCCACATCCCATCCTAAACTTGGGAGCGCTACCAGTAATCAACGAAAGAAAGATCACCGACAATTCCATCAGTTAGGGAAAAAAGTCAAATACACTAAAATGTTCAGATGCTTATCCAGTGAATTCACTTTGATTCCTCGTGCCTTACCGGCTAAAAAAATCTGGTGCTAGCACAAATTTATTCCATTTATAGCCATTGAACAGTATAATTTGTTTATGTGCAATCTTTTTTACCACTCCTATTAATTTATAGATGGACGTTTTCAAAATCCGTAATGCTGTGTTGCTTTGCATTGGGTTTGCTTTGCTCAGTGAGGTCAACAGTAAGCCTAACCCGGACCGCGGCCAGACCGCGACCCGGCCAGACCGCGGCGGGAGAAACCCCAACGGCATGAACGGGAGAAACCCCAACGGCATGAACGGGAGAAACAACGGTGAGTAAACATCGATGACGGTAAGAATAAGCTACGGGCTTTCTTAGTCTTTTTCTGCGTGATTTTACCAAAACTGAAATGGTGAGATTGAAAAATGTTTTTTCAGATTTAAATGATTAATCCTATTACGGATTGTGCTTCTAGGTGCTTGTGCAAATGTAATTTAATTTTCACTGTATAATACTAGCTACATTGGAGGCACACATGCGCACAATGATATAATTGTATTAATTGTACGTATCAATTATAATTGATTTCCAGCTAATATCCAGGTTCCGACTGAAGAGCCCGCTGAAGGGGGTGAGTAATGTATTGCAAATATCACTAAATACTACATGGAATTTTGTTGTACTTTGGAAATATGAGCTCCGCTAAAAAAAATAATAATAAAAAATAAAAATAGAAAGGAACTTAAAAAAAACCCACACAAAACGGTAAGAAATATCGGTGTGAAGTATAGATATCCTATTACAGTGGCCAAAATCAAATGCATGCAATAGCTTGTACATAATAATCCTAACGCTGAAAAAACAACCACCATCTTCCTATGATGACTGTTGGACATGTTGGATCGGGTACTGTAGACACGGATATGTGTCATGGAACTTCCCACTTCAAGTGATATGACTTCAAGTGATTTCAATTGAGGTGGTCGCATATGGTGAGATATAAAACGGATTGAAAAATGTTTTTTCAGATTTAAATGATTAATCCTATTACGGATTCTGCTTCTAGGTGCTTGTGCAAATGTAATTTAATTTTCACTGTATAATACTAGCTACATTGGAGGCACACATGCGCACAATGATATAATTGTATTAATTGACAATTGTACGTATCAATTATAATTGATTTCCAGCTAATACCCAGGTCCCGATCCAGGTCCCGACTGAAGGGCCCGCTGAAGGGGGTGAGTAATGTATTGCAAATATCACTAAATACTACGGGAAATTTTGTTGTACTTTGGAAATATGAGCTCCGCTAAAAAATAAAAATAAAAAATAAAAATAGAAAGGAACTTAAAAAAAAACCACACAAAACGGTAAGAACTATCGGTGTGAAGTATAGATATCGTGTTACAGTGGCCAAAATCAAATGCATGCAATAGCTTGTACATAATAATCCTTGTTTGTGCAAATGTAATTTAATTTTCACTGTATAATACTAGCTACATTGGAGGCACACACGCACACAATATATAATTGTATTAATTGTACGTATCAATTATAATTGATTTCCAGCTAATACCCAGGTCCCGACTGAAGGGCCCGCTGAAGGGGGTGAGTAATGTATTGCAAATATCACGAAATACTACAGGAAATTTTGTTGTACTTTGGAAATATGAGCTCCGCTAAAATAATAATAATAAAAAATAAAAAATAGAAAGGAAAAAAAAAAAAACACAAAACGGTAAGAAATATCGGTGTGAAGTATAGATATTGTGTTACAGTGGCCAAATTCAAATGCATGCAATAGCTTGTACATAATAATCCTAACGCTGAAGAAACAACCACCATCTTCCTATGATGAATGTTGGACATGCTGGATCGGGTACTGCAGACACGGATATGTGTCATGGAACTTCCCACTTCAAGTGATATGACTTCAAGTGATTTCAATTGAGGTGGTCGCATAGTACTTAGCCAAAATAAATGTTGTTTCATGACATCCATGTTCATTTGCAGCCTATACTGGTTCATTGTTTCAGACGTATCAGTGCATATTGACGTATTTATGTCGACTAATGTCGTACACGTTTACCACTTGACTTTGTTGAACTGAAAGGCTAACCTTTAATATATCAAGCCTTGTGTAAAGGTAATCCCTTTATAGGACCTATATCATTCCTCTTGTGTGTCAGCTTTATTTGGCTAAATATTTGAACGTAATACCGTTGTCATGCTTCCCTTTAATATAAGTAAAGTGTAAAAATAATTCATATTGCTATTATAGGCTTAAATCACTTTTACATAATGACTTCTCTACCAATATTTAGGAACACACAATTACGGAAGTGACACAGCCTTATTATACTAGAACAGTTTGTTAATGCAGACTGTTTGTTATTTCCCACACAAGATATCTTGTTCCTCACCAGTCTTATTTTGGACCTCTTTCAGACGTCCGTCTTGTCGGTTTCGGTGGTAGCGTATCACATGAAGGCAGAGTGGAAGTGTATCACAATGGCATGTGGGGTACAGTGTGTGATGACTTGGACCCTAATTACTATTATTTTAGTGATTACGAGACCGAGGGTACCAATTTCGCAACGGTAGTTTGCCGTCAACTTGGGTTTCAATCTGGTACTGGTGTTGTCGATAGAGATAATTTCTTTGGAGAGGGAAATGACCCCATATGGTTAGATAATGTGAGCTGTTCAGGATCAGAAAGCAGATTAGGTGAATGCAGCCATAGCGGATGGGGAGTACATAACTGTCGTCATCATGAAGATGTAGGGGTGTTTTGCGACATTTAGGTAAGTGGCCTACGTCTGCTAATTAAGCTTAATTAGATCACGGTTAGCTGTCGCATGGTTGGCACTTGATTTGAGCCCCCTGGTCCTACGGCCCGGTCATGACAGCGGCACAATTTACGAGAAGTCCCGGTCTACACTTTGTGTATATTATCATCCGCGGGTATACTCATGCACGTCAGAGAGCTTTGAAAACATCCCCCTTTTGCATCTCATTTCTCAAAGGAAAAGCACCCCCTTTGTAGCCGATTTCGCGATTTTTCGCGATTTTTTCGCGAAATTTTCCGTCAATAAACACGAAGTGAGGCGGGGACCGGGGAACAAGAAATGATGGCAACAATCCTCGCTCTTATATGTTTTATATCATTTTATGATGAAAACAGTAAATGTTAGCCAACATAAGACATTTCCACAGTGACATGTGGATAATGTTCTGTTTTATCCATCAAATATAATGTTTTGTTTGATTTTGGGGGGTATTTTTTGGTTTGTCTCCATTATTTTTTGTGTCGTAGCGCCATGAGCATATTTTTAATTGATCGGCGCTTTATAAGTTTTCATTATAACATAATTTATATTATTATTATATTATTATTATATTATATTTAAATTTCAGGGGATGAGTGACATGTCACGGTAGAACCATGGACTAATCCGATCTGTTTTTCTTAGTTATTAATCTTTTCTCAGACTTAACGCACGAAACACGAATCGCCTGCGAATCGCGAAAGTCTATTGTACGGAGCGGTTAATAGAATTTCGCGGTTATAAATCTTTCTAGAGAAATCGGAGTCTGAGTACAAAATCTGGTTTTAAACTAAGAAACAACATGTCCTACTCGAGGCTACTCGTCGGACTACCACGGACATCTTCCGCTGAAACTACAGCGCATTATCATTAAGTCTTTAACAATTATTATACTATATAGTCTTCTACACTGACCATAAGTATTGAAACATCCTCAAAATAGAGGTTTTCGGTTAAAAATGAGAAGTGGTTGCCGGAAAAAAAACTACGGGGGAAAGAATACAGGACTGTCCTGCATTCTTCCCCCCGTAGTTTTTTTCCGGCAACCACTTGCGGATAACAACTTTTGTGTGACTGCCGTCACCCGGAGCAACACACCATATTAACGAAACGTGTTTTCCTTCTCCGAAGGTAACTGTGGGGGATATAACGGCCTTACTAGTACTGTATTTAGAATCAAAACCTATTGTCTCAATATTGAGTGCAAACACCACAAGGTCATACTCCGCTCCGCGATCCGACCCCGGAGATCCGACGCGCCTCAAACCTCTATTTTGGTGACGTTATGGCCAAAGTGTTTATTAATAGTAAAAAGGATTTTTAAATATTAAAATATACAGGGCGTATCTCAAAATAATGTTATAATTCCAATAGAACGCAATGAATTGCCTATGGCTCAACGTATAAAAATGGAACCAGGGAAAGTTGGGCATGTCCCAGCATATTTATTTTGACTCAAAATATTTTGAGATACACCCTGTAATATATAATCACTGGATAAAGGTAAAAGTTAAAAGGTTAAAGGTTATACAAATTTGCAATTTTGTCACTTACGATGCGGGAGCAATCAGTACTACGTGGCCCTTGATTTAATCCTGTTATGTCACCCTATAATCATGTTGACTGTTTAAGTCGGTGCGCTATACAATATTGTCACGATCAGATCAGCAAATACAGTTTTCTTGATTTTTTAAAAACTCCCATTATAGCATGCATGTGTAGTGTTTTCTGTCATCAGTACGTGTTATCATTGGCTAAAAAGACGAGATCCGGGCAAGCCCTCTTTTCTCAATAGCAAAGGGCTTACTGATAGACCTCTTATTTGGAAGGTAGGCCTACCGCCAGTGACCGTAGGTTATATAACCTGTGCATGTGACACATGCACTGAATGATCACTTTCAATGTATTACTGACTGCTCCCCTGACATTTTATTGGTGTAGGGGATGAAATCAAAACTCGACCGGCGGTTAACCGCCGTTTCCGTCCGGTTCGGTCCGGTTGCTATTCTTCTAAACAATGGCAACCGGACCGAACCGACGGAACCGCCAGTCGAGTTTTGATTTCATCCCTAGGGTATATCTAGTCCAGTTGTAAAATGTAAGGTTTTCATGTTTATGTCGTGTTTTTTTTGTGATTAAGGCTTGGAACCAAGTTATAAATCTGCGGAAGACCTTGAAATACTAAAAACAACAACAACAACCTTGGTGGCAAAATGACCTTGCTCCAAAAAGAGCTATGTCTTAGATATTGTTCAAAACCACACCAAATTATTTCTCTGGTCAAAGCGATTCAGAACTAGAGCGGTTCTCTGCTTTCGCGGTTCTCTGCTTTTTTGGTTCTCAGCTGATATTGGTGTTAGATGGAGAGTGGTATTGTTTGAGAAACCTGTGTGGTTGTATTTGGTTGTATTATTGTTTCTGTTCAGAACCTTGCGTGGTTTGACGAGTCGATAAACGCAAACTGGTCACCGCATTTGAACACTCCGTGGGACTCAGTGTTTCTGGAGAGGGTCAGTGCTGCAACCCTGCGTATGTTTTTTTAAAAATGAAAGTGCTAGCCTTCTACGAACAGGTTACTTTTGACATTTTAATAATCAAAATATTTATCGTGCACCCATAGAATAATATGCTATTTAAAGCACTACATCTATAACTTGTCGCTATGTAGTATAGTCGTGTAATGCTAATTACGGGTACATGTGCATGTATAATTATTAAAGACTATAGATGTTATGAAATAAAATTTGGAACACTTCCAAGTCTTGTGTGAACTTGTATTGTTGTTGTTTTTTGTATATATCTTTTGATAGTAATGATTGCAAGGTTTGTCCCTCTTTATTAATCCCAAACAAATATTGGTCCATCAGCCAGGACATAATCCTTACAACTTATAAGAGTCCAGAGTTCTATCGTTTTGCAAACTGACGTAGTAGAAAGGCTACGGCTTTTCACGATTACTTGGCTGATGATGACTGTACCCACCAAGTGTCATGGCAATAGGACAGTTTCTACTAATTTGCCCTCAGATGACCCCTGGTGAGCTCGAAATGACAAAATTCCCAAAAATTTGGCTCTAAATGTTGACTGTGCCCACCAAGTTTTATACCCATACAACAGTTTTGAGTAATTTGACCGGAGATGACCTCTGGTGACCCCCGGCGTACCCCAAAATGACCTTCTCAAAATTTGACTCTAAATGTTGACTGTACTCACCAAGTTTCATGCCCATATAACAGTTCTTAGTGATTTGACCTCAGATGACCCCGGATGACCTCCAAAATGACCTTCCAAATATTTGGTTCTTGGTTGATTGTACTCACCAAGTTTCATGCCCATACGGCAGTTTTTGCTAATTTGACCTCAGATGACCCCTGGATGACCTTCCAAAATTTGGCTCTTAATGTTGACTGTACCCACCAAGTTTCATATTCATACCACAGTTTTTAGTAATTTGACCTCAGATGACCCCTGGATGACCCCAAAATGACCTTCCAAAAATTTGGCTCTAAATGTTGACTGTACTCACCAAGTTTCATGCCCATACGACAGTTTTTGCTAAGTTGACCTCAGATGACCCCTGGGTGACCCTGGATAACCTTTCAAAAATTTGGCTCTAAATATTGACTGTACCCATAAAAATTCATGGCCATATGACATTTTTTAGTAATTTGACCTCAGGTGACCCCGGATGAGCTCCAAAACGATATTCCAAAAAATTGGCTCTAAATGTTGACTGTACCCACCAAGTTACATTCCCATACTGAATGACATGCGACATTTTTTTAGTAATTTGACCTCGGATGACCCCAGATGACCCCAAAATGACCTTCCAAAAATGTTGATTGTACCCACCAAGTTTCATGTCCATAAGACAGTTTGTGCTAATTCGACCTCAGATGACCCCGGATGACGTTCCAAAATTTGGCTCTAAATGTTGACTGTAGGGCCTACCCACCAAGTTTCATGCCCATATGACAGTTTTGGTAATTTGACCTGAGATGACCCCAAAATGACCTCCCAAAAATTTGGCTTAAAATGTTGCCTACTCACCAAGTTTTATGCCCATATGACAGTCTTCAGTAATTTGACCCCTGAGTGACCCTGGATGACCTCCAAACTGAGCATCTAAATATTTGCTTATAAAGGTCGACTGTAACCCCCAAGTTTCATGCCCATACGAGTTTTTGGTAATTTGACCTCAGATGACCCCTGGATGACCTTTCAAAAATTTGGCTCTAAATGTTGATTGTACCCATAATATTTCATGGCCATACGACAGTAATTTGACCTCAGGTGACCCCGGATGAGCCCCAAAACGATATTCCAAAAATTTGGCTCTAAATGTTGACTGTACCCACCAAGTTACATGCCCATACTGAAAGACATACGACAGTTTTTAGAAATTTGACCTCGGATGACCCCAGGTGACCCCAAAATGACCTTCCAAAAATGTTGATTGTACCCACCAAGTTTCATGCCCATATGAGTTTTTGCTAATTTGACCTCAGATGACCCATGGGTGACCCCGGATGACGTTCCCAAATTTGGCTCTAAATGTTGACTGTACCCACCAAGTTTCATGCCCATATGATAGTTTATAGTAATTTGACCTGAGATGACCCCAAAATGACCTCCCAAACATATGGCTCAAAATGTTGACTGTACTAATTTAGGGGTTCATTCATAGGATTGAGGGCATGACCGTTGTTTATGCCCGAGGCGTGAGCCGAGGGCATAAATCAACGATCATGCCCGAAATCCTATGAATGAACCCCGTTCATACATACCAACATTCTGAACATTGTTAGCAATCCAAAACAAATGAAAATAATAAGGTTTACAAGTTTAAATAACATTTTCATACCGTTTTCCTTCAAAAATTGGGCGAAAATGAGTAGGCCTACTTGCAAGAAGCAGCTCGTGAGGTCAACGACCGGGAGTCAACACGTTCATCTCTTGCGCTCCGCGTGTGATGGGCGCGGTGACATGCGCGTGTACGCAACACTAGCAAATCGTGGATCGCGTTAATTGGGTTCCAACGCTGCGTGACGCAGCTTGTTTATGCCCTGCGTACTGGTCATAAACGGTATTTATGACCAGCAAAAAAGGGCGCAAATCCAATCAGAAACGTCGTTATATCATGAGTATGTATGAACCAAGTTTCATGCCCATATGACAGTCTTTAGTAATTTGAATCCAAGTGACCCTGGATGACCCCCAAAACGACCTTCCAAAAGTTTGGCTCTAAATGTTAACTGTACCCATCATGTTTCATGCCCATACGGCAGTTTTAGTTATCTGACCTCAGATGACCCCAAAATGACCTTCAAAAAATTGGCTGTGTGCAATCACGCCAGCATTGCGTGCCTTCGCGTATACGTGATAAAGTGTTGCGTGCCTTCACGATTTTGCGTTAGACTGTAAAAATATGCGGTAAGTGCGTAGCATGGCAGCTATAATGTTCCTTTTCAGCGTTAACCATCTCGTATACGAGCATGACGTCAAGCGTGTGCATTGGACCTTGTGCAAAATAATACGCGCCATAGTGCAGTCACGTCCACGGCAAATTCACCGTGACCTTTCCAGCCATAAACCCGCTAATTGAAGATTAAACCGATATATGCAGTACTAAACCATTATATAGTAATCTATTGTCCAGTGCAAATTTATTACCACCTGATAATATTAATCCAATGAGCGACCGAATTGTCCGCTACGGACGACTAATCCAATCGATAATGACGCTATTGACATGTACGAGCGGAGCTCCACTGACCGAGTTTTGGGGTATTTTTCACTGAAAGGCAGCTGTTTGCTGTCATTTACTCATCAAGGCGGTTTTTTAGGTTTTGACTCCTGTGGAGAATAAATTGCGACCTTTGACCTTTTTGCTTGTAATTTGATAATCACAAATTTCAGATAGGTCAAACCATAATTTTTCTGAATCGTTATGATCAGAGCATTACCATGGCATTGCTTATAACATGGGGTATTTGACCACCAAGTCTACTGAAGATACAAATGGAATCCAACACGCATTCGCTAATCACTATATTATGTGACACGTCACAGGGAATGAATGATTGATTGATTGAAGAGCGGTTATACTAATTATCGATGATCACCCCTTCTATATTGTCTTGTTCTCCCTTCCAGAATAAATGTTCCGTCTGTAGGCCTTCACGAAAGGTTTGCGGTGCCGCATACGAGACGCTCCACACGCAGAATACACTCTAATGCATAATATCTTATTATTTACTTTCAAAATCTCATCAATATCAATGATTTTCTCCTCTATCTATGAATTAATTTGCTTACTTGCCAACTTACTCCTCCAACGATGAAGAGTACGTTGCCGAGTAAATAACAATAGCTAGTGCGGCGTAACTTTACTAGTTTAGTAACTTACGCACATTTGGAAGTCACGAAATTCTGAGATACTCGCCAACTTACTCCGCAAAAGATGAAAAGTAAGTTGCCGAGTACATAACAATAGAACTTACTAGTCTAGTAACTTACGCCGATTTGGAAGTCTCAAAATGCAAGATACTCGCCAACTTACTAAACTAGTAGCTTACTCCGAAGTTACGCGGATTTGGTGCACTCAGCGGCGTATCTCGCTTACTTTTAGGTTGATTTAACTCGGGTTTTTTGCAATTAATTTATTTGACTGTAAAATAAAATTTAGAAACACAAACTGGCCTGGTAGTCTCATACCTAGACAGAACAACCTGTATTTTGTATCAATCCCAAGCGGGATGACGTCACCACGAGGACTTAAATGGACGCGACTATTCGGCGAACTAGCGTTGCATGATGAGTAATTTCTGGTTCGGTGAACAGGAACAAGACTGCACAGTGTCAACGGCGATCGGCCCTCATGGGTTACATTATCATAAAGACTTATTGGTGTCTATTTACCAAGATATCAAAATGTCCTTGTATTATCTTCTATTAATTTGTACAAGAATTATCCGGTAATTAGGTATATGTCTTGAAGTTAATGGTGCTGTCTTGGACAAAATAATAATTTGGTGTTGATCGAATAAAACAAAATAATTCAAGGAAAGATACTTATTGACTCCATTTTTCATAAGCATGACATAGGTTTGTATTCTGGTCGTATGAAAAAACCCATAAAAAAAACAGAAAACGAAAAAACAAAACATTGACGTTGACGTTGAATTTTACGAGCCTCATCCAGGCAGTCCTAAGGTCTTGGAACGTGTGGATCTAAATGTGACCTGTCTGTTCAAACAAATCTGCTATTTAAAAGATAACATTACAATTATCTTCTCTAAGTTGATTATGATAGCTTATGATAAGGGACAAGATATGGTTACGAAAACAGAGTGGCATTATTTTGCTGAACTCAAACATCAATTGTTGAAATATGAAGAGCACAGCTTTTTTCTACAAAAATGGTGAATATAGGTTGATTTGATAGGGTTACGGTTACCATGGTTACTTATCGTTGTCTTTGGGTATTTGTTGTCTGTCTATCTTCAGTACGGGGTGAGTATTATTCCATTAAGCCTACCCTGACTGGGCTGAGTATACTCCCGGAGTATGCCTTAATTAGGCCATATATCCATCTTGGAAGATAAAAGCCAACACGATATTTTGATTTCAAAATCGATTTACTTAGAACAAAAGGAGAACTGAAATATTCAGAGGTGGACCATATTATATTATGTTATGTAATAGAGGCTTACATCTTCTCTGCTTACCCAAGAGTTTATTTTTTTTTCTTGGTTTTCTTTTCTTTTCATATGGGTATATGTGAGCTGAAATATTCCCGATCATGTTTACACTCTGTAATACACATTAATTGCCACTGGCGTTGTGGTCACTGAGTTCTGACAAATATCTGACGACCACAGAACATATTGATCTTAAATTCAATATTACCAAATTCTACAGTTCTGATCATGTGTTATTTCAACAATGCAACGTTATGAATGTCCCAAAAAGATCTTACAGACCTACAACAAAACACTATGTCATTATAATGGTTGTGGTTGTAATTTTGTTAACGAACCGATTGTATCATTATATCCGTTTTGAATTAAGGGGTATCAAATAGGGAATCCAAAACAGGCCTAAGTATTGGTCCTTGAGGTATGACAATTGAAAACATATACGGTACCTTAGTTATAACGTTATCTTAAAGGGAGTCTCCGGCAATCATAACATAATTATAAGCACGAATCACATGGTTTTATTCAAAACAAACTCATATTGACCATAAAAACGAATAAAAACATTCGGCTCTCAACATGCGATATTCAAAATTCCCGTGCCGAAATTGTCTAAGTGCAATGACGTAATAGTATATGTGCTCAATTGCCGCCAGCCTTCATTGTTTTACTGGGACGTCATTGCACCCGACAATTTCGGCGCCCGGGAATTTTGAATATCGCGTGTTGAGAGACGGATGTTTTTATTCGTTTGAGTTTGTTTTGAATAAACCCATGTGATTCGTGCTTGATAATTATTTTTCTTACATATAAGGCATAATGTTGTGATTGCCGGAGACTCCCTTTAAGGAGCAGTGGCGTAGCCAAGGGGAGGCACAAGGGCCGACCCCTTCGTAAGTACTCGCTTTCTTAGTTCAAGTAGTTTTTCATTGTTTCCCATTTCAGCTGGATGTCCAGAGCCGGTTTCATATCCTGATGCTTCATACAGTATCGACATCACAGAATATGACGAAGGTACCTACGTCCTTTACACATGTAATCCGGACACGGGTGAGGCTGACTACGTCATCCATGTATGTCAAACATCTACTGAAGGAGTTATGGAATGGAGAGGACCAACGATCCAATGTGATGGTAATGCTGTGTCCCGGTGCTGTGTTGCTAATTAATGAGACAAAATGAATTAATCTCTTCTTAGGGTGCTGTCATTTTCTTCGGAAGGGGTTCGTGAATATACTGGGGAGGTAATATAGAATATTTATGCCAAATTAGAGGGGTCATAATGTTTTACACAAAAAATAGGTTTGTATGTTATACGCGCGCCTTAATAACGACAAGAGGACGCATTTCTTGACCTTTTTAGAATAATTTGTTTCGGGTCTATTTGAATGTGTGTAATTTTTTCTCCAAAATGTGTTGAAACAGTACGCAATTCACGAACATATTGCCAATCTATCGTCCATAACTCTGGTCTACAAAGAAGCATTATTTCAACTTTGGCAGTGTTTGTTCTCATTTTTGAAAAGACACAATTTGTCTTGTTTTGAGTTGTTAAATTTGTGTTGTTAAATGCGGCCGAGGGTCCGGCGTTTCTCGACCTTGATTTATAATTACAGTGGAAACCTTTGACATGTCGAAAATAACATTATAGTGTAGGGAATGTTTCTGACTACAACTACTTGTGTATGATGAACCTACAATTCTTTGTTGTCTAGTTCTCCTTTGCCCTGAACCAAACGTACCTTCCAATGGTGCAATCACCGACGGTAACTCTTACGAAGTCGGTACTGTGATATCGTATACCTGTAATTCTGGATATGTCGTAGAAGGTCCAACCCAAAGAACGTGTATGGATGATGCCACATGGTCAGGAACAGATCCTAGATGTATCGGTAAGATTGTCAACATATTTCACTGTTTTAGCCAGTAGATACGTAACATATAGATCTATTTTATATCCATATTTATGAACTTCCAAGACACGTTTTATTGACAATCAAGTACATTTATATTTTGTATTAATAAATATAATATTTTGAAATTATGGTATTCGAATATCGTAATAAACATATCTTTCACAAATAGTAGTTTGCTTATCTTTGACGGTATTTTCTACTTTACTAAGGGGTGGGTCACCCACCTTAGCACAGTATTTTTGTGGGACGTGGCAACCGGGCGTGGGAACACGTCAGACATATCGAATTGCATTTTGAATGTCCTTCTGATATCAAATAATTTTGATTTTTTTTTTATTTCGCGATTTATACAAACTTTTATGGCAAATGATTAAAAATAGATTTTTTTTTTAAGTAAACTTTATAAATCTGAGAATATGACTTAAAGTGTATGTGTCTGGGAGGAAAAGCCGACGATCATTGAAAAAAAATGGCCTTTCGTATTGAAGATATGGATTTTTGTCCCCAAACACCAGAAAAATTTGGTCTTTTTGAGAAAAAATGTGTATCTTCAATATGAAAGGTCGAAATTTTCAATTGATCGTCGGCTTTTCCTCCCATCAGCTACATACAATTTACATTATCATTAGATCGATAAAGTTTACTTCGAGGACTATTATATCAAAAATTTTATTCCATTATTTGACAAATTTGACCTTTCGTATTGAAGATAAACATTTTCCCCCAAAAGACCTAAATTGTTTTTAGCGTTAGTAACTGACATTCCTCTTTCTATAATATTTTCCCAGTGGAATGCTGCAGGAGTTGCGGTTTAGATTTAGAAGACCGTCACCGTTACGATGACAACACGTGTTACCTTCTTTATGATGACGACGAAACGTGGGCAGCGGCGAAATCTCTCTGTGCCACCGTATCTCTTCCGTATAGTAATCTTGCACACATCGAAGACATTGAAAGGCAAGATTTTATTGAAGACGTACTGCGGGCAAAAGATGACGACTACTGGATTGGGGGACGAGAAGGGAAAGCCTGGATATGGGACAACAGTAAGATACAAACCGTGTAATATAATTATCTGAAGAGCCTTGTTGCAAAACCCCTTACATCCAATTGAGCAATTTTGAGAAAACATCAAAAAGTCATCAAAAGGTACTATGGGGGTTTGCAACAAAAGCAGTTTTTGTCGGGATTCCTGGGTAAGATGAGCATCACGTTGAAAATTATTTTTTATGTGTTTTCACAATTGCTCAAGTGGATGTAAGGGGTTTGCAACAAAGCTCTTCATATACATAAAGAGGGCACCATGTTGCCGTTGTTATAAATGTTGTTGTTGTTGGTGGTGGTGGTGATGGTGGTGGTGGTGGCGGTGGTGTCAGCGGGTGTGTAATTTTGATTAGGGACGAGAAGGAAAAGTCTGGGTATGGAACAACAGTAAGATAAGAACCGTGCAGAATATAAAGCAATACAAAGGAAGGAATGGACCCTGGTTGTTGTTGGTTGTATTGTTGCTGTTGGCCCTTGGTTGTTGGTGGTGTTGGTTTTGGTGAGTGTGGTTCGCTTTGGCGAGGATATGTAGTCTATACACAGCAAAAAATAAAAGCTCAATATTGAGTAAAATATTACTCATCACGATAGTAAAAAGGGAGCTAGTCGAATTTTGAGTAATTTTTACTCAGCTTCGGTTGATTAATTGTTTACTCAGCACATGTTGATTAAACTTTACTCAATATTGAGTAGTTCCCTTTTTACTCAAAGATTAGACTAAAATTTACTCTTTCACTTGGAGTAATATTTGCTCAACTTTTGTTGAGTAAAATTTACTCAAAATTCGACTAGCTCCCTTTTTTACTCAAAGATGAGAGTAAATTTTACTCATTGACTATGGAGTAATATTTGCTCAACATTTGTTGATTAAATTTTACTCAATATTGAGTAGCTCCCTTTTTTGCTCTGAAACAAGGAAAATTTACTCGTTTAACCTTGAGTAAAGGTTTACGCAAGTGTTGATTAAAACGATTACTCATTATTTGAGTAAAACTTAAGTGAAAAGATTTGCAAAATGATGAAGAGTAAAGTGTTACTCAACATTTTGAGCAACATGAAACGTATTTTACTCAACAAATATTGAGCAAAAAACACTTTCGAGTTGTATTGTGGCTCCATCTGCAGCTGGAACAAAGCAGTATTTTAAACTAAAAGAATGAAAAGAATACGAATTAAATATAATATTCTGCATTTTCCTGGTTTTATTTTCAAAATAGGTATCAAATAAATCACAATATAGCATGTCTATTGTCTCATTACCCAATGTGAGCAAACATAGAATAAAATAGAAGCCGGTCACCTCTCCCAAAACTTTTGATGTGAAAAAGTCATTTGAAAATTAATGTTATAGATGCTGAGTGTTTTAAAAGGGACAGAAATTAAGTCTTCACTTCATTATGTTTTAACACTCAAGAATGGTCTAATGTTACCAAGTTCTTTAGTAGCTGATATAGTGTCCAGGAACTGCCAAATAGCAGTGATCAGCCTGTACATGTACTGGATATTGTATGTGAAGGATTTGGTATATCTTGTGCACAAGTTCTACAACTTTCATCACTGTTGCGCATTGAAAAAGCTTGCCTATCCATTATAAAAACACTGTTCTGGATTCAACTTGCTTCACAAGTATATAAATGGCAGCGTGCGTCCAGTAAAGTTGGCGAGGAACCAGTCCAAAGCTGTGCCTTCCTGAAACATGTAAAATAAAAAAAAATGTAATAAAGGACATTAATTTCATGGATTGGGACTATTCAAGTGAAATAAAGCTTTTCATTGTATCAACCATAAATCAAAATTTGTTTGGTACTCGAAAGTGATGAAGTAGATGGAAGGTTTAAAATATAAATAACCAAATTTATGGATGTCTTATTTTTAAACTGTCTATAATTGGTCAGATGGTATATAACCAAAAATGAAAACTCTTGCTGAAATTCTTGAAATATTAAAGCAAATATGACATATTTACATGTAATTTACATTGTAATCACCCATTGCATTGGCATTTCTACTTTCATGCGATTTTGCAAATATTTAAAATATCTTTATAATTATTATATTATTATTCCTGTGATAGCGGCCAATGCTATTTTCAAGGGGACACAAACTTTAGGAGACAAGAATTTACAGAAATGGTAAACAAGATAATTATAAGATTCGCGCTTGATTATTCAAAGTTCACGATAGCCAACACCTATCGGGTGAGGATGAGAGGTTCTACATGGGGTTTTCCCCTTGGCATTTGAGGTTTCATGAACTACACGTTCAATGAACTACATGTATTCTGAAATGTACAAAGAATAGAAATTGGCAAGTTAAATACAACATTATTGATAGAAATTTACCTGTTGACTGACGTTCGTGCATTTTTCTTCAACACCTTTCCTGGAAAGAGGTAGGGCAGCACAAAAATCCCGAAGTCACATCTGATCTGTAAGTAAAATATAGATCAATATTATAAATGCACTGAAAAGAAAACTGCCTATGGAAAAAAATTTCAAGTGATATTTTGCAATGGTTTCACTCTCCTACTACATATAACTGCAAAAAAAGTTATGTGGCATGAGTCAACATCAGGATCAGGGACGTAGCAAGAGCTTTGGGGCATATGGACAAAGAAGTAGTGTGATGCCTTCTAAACATCTCCTTTATCAGCCCTATCCCTATCCACTTCATTTTCGCTTTTGCTCGGGGCCCATGGACTATGTCCACCCTATCCACTTGCTGCTTCGCCCCTGGTCCCCGGGCCTGGTCCACATCAGCGTATATGTACTTCGAGGTTGCTCAGACTGGTACATAAGATATACGATCGCAAATATACAAGTACACAGCTAGCATGGTGAGCCGATGCCCATACTGATAAGCTTAACTAACTTAAAAACCTGTCTATATCCGGTTCAAATCATACAATAAGATTTCTAAATTGTGTAACAGGTATATGGACATAAAGTTATGAATAATAGTAATGAAATTAGTACCTTCAAATATTGGTTGTACTGCTGACAAACTCCATTCCACCAGCAGACACTGCACCTCCGCATCCCGGCTCCGCTTTTATACGCCATGATGACATGAATTTTAATACGTCGTCGAATTAAACTTACTCCGCGTGTTGAATTTACTATGCGATTTGAGTAAAATACAATGTGGCGATTAAAATATTTTACTTCTTTCCATTGACCATTTTTTACTCTGGCAAAGAGTTGTGTCAAATATCGTCTTTTACTCGTTGATGAGTAAATAATTGGTCTATTTTTTAATCAACATACTTTAGTCGGTAGCACTTTACTCCTTATTTTTTGCTGTGTAGTATTGTGTGTATTCATCAACCTATCAGTTGGAAAAGTTTTTACATTTTAGAAGCCTTCACATTTTTCACGAGTTTTTGAAGAATTTCCCTGTGGTAATAGATAACGCTAATGTAAACACGGGTAAAACAACCATGAGAATGTTGTTTCAAAGGGGGTGACGGTGAGTGTGCGTGTATCTTTACTCCAGTCATGAGACCACTAATTTGTTTATACGTGACTACAAAATGTAATCATGGTAACTTGATAATCTTATGTCTTCATAATAGGTGGCGAAGACATCATAGATTTCTTCTGGGCGCCTGGTGAACCGAATGACCTACAATCCAGGAAAAAAAGGTTGGCACACTTTGCCCGTCTTTTGGTATATCTCTTCCCCCGCTCCCCCAATTCAATGTTGGACCAAGCCATGTTGTCAACAGGTCCGTGAGACCCTCCAACATTGAAGGATGGGGAGTGGGGAAGAAGTGAATATAGGGGCGAGTCTGTACTTCACTTATATTGCATGCATGTTTCACTAGCCTCTCCAATTTTGATAGGGCACGCATTTCCATTGTTTAGTGCAAGTGTGCCAACTATTTTTTTTTTTTTTTTCTGAATCAATTCCAAAAATATCCATCTAATTTCATATTTTGGCTTATAAAATAAAAACCATAAAAGGTATGGCCACCAAATTTTCAGGGAATGTTCCTCATATTCATATCAATATATGAAATCCATATTAATAAAAAATATTGTGAAATAAGGGATAAGTCAAAAGAATATTATATGATTGCCGATTATTTTCGTAGTTTAAAGCTATGATAATTCGTCCAAAAATATGCATCTAAATTCATATTTTGGCTTATAAAATAAAAAGCATAATAGGTATGGCCACCAAATTTTCAGGGAGCAATGCTCACATTCATATCAATATATAAAATTCATATTAATAATATTAAACTCTGATAAAATGCTATTAAAGATGCACGTATATAAATATACGCTCTACAGACGATATACAGTCAAAAATCACACTTTTACGGCATTTGTTTCATTAACTGTATATTTATCATATAGCAGGTGTTGGCTGACATTGTGCTCCACGTTTAGTTCAGTTTTGGCCAGGATAAATGACTTCGGGACAAAAACGAACGATATACACGTCTGTAAAAGAAAAGAAAGCAATATTATATTAAAATTCTTTACTCTTCAAAGACGTGTATACCGTTCGTTTTTTGTCTCGAAGTCATTTATCCCGGCCAAAAACTAAACTAAATGTGGAGCACAATGTCAGCCAACACCTGCTATATGATAAATATTCAATTAATGAAACAAAAGCCTTTAAAATGTGATTTTTGGACTGTATATCGTCTGTAAAGCGTATATTTATATACATGCATCTCGAATAGCATTATATTATAGTTTAAGCCTGTTGAAGACACAGAGCTCTGTGGCGCAATGGTTAGTGTATCTTACACAGGCGCAGGTGCCCGGGTTCGAACCCCAGAATATATTTATATTTCTTTTCTTTTCTTTATTATTATCATTTTACAATATCCTTCATCATATTATATTTGTCATTCTATTAATCTTTGCCAATGTTCGTCTTTTTTTCTCTTTTTCTACCTTTATTTTACGGCACTGTACAAATATCACCATAATTGCCGCAACGATGATGTTTTTTTTTTTTTTATAGATACGTAACATTGCCCTATCTATGATACGGTTGCAATTACATTAATTTGAAGTAATAATAGCTGGTTGAAAATTGCTCATTCAGTTCTTTTTACTTCTCATTTGCATTAGAAGCAATTCGATGTAATACTGCATTTAAAAATCATTCTTCCTTTCTTGCCAAAAAGTTGTCACGTAATTTCAGACCCAAGCCATGACGCAAAACCAGGCATTAGCGATGTTTTTAATGACCACTCCCTAAATAAACAAATACATTTTTCTAATTTTTTTGGCTAATCGTAAAGCCCTATCCTTTACATGTTTTTGTGTGAAATATGAAGTTAATACAACATTCCGTTCCAGAGTTATTGAGTAAAAACCTAAAACAGATGCAATATTTAGGATTTGACTCGGACTTGTCTGAATCAATTCCAAAAATATCCATCTAATTTCATATTTTGGCTTATAAAATAAAAACCATAAAAGGTATGGCCACCAAATTTTCAGGGAATGTTCCTCATATTCATATCAATATATGAAATCCATATTAATAAAAAATATTGTGAAATAAGGGATAAGTCAAAAGAATATTATATGATTGCCGATTATTTTCGTAGTTTAAAGCTATGATAATTCGTCCAAAAATATGCATCTAAATTCATATTTTGGCTTATAAAATAAAAAGCATAATAGGTATGGCCACCAAATTTTCAGGGAGCAATGCTCACATTCATATCAATATATAAAATTCATATTAATAATATTAAACTCTGATAAAATGCTATTAAAGATGCACGTATATAAATATACGCTCTACAGACGATATAAAAACAAAAAATCACACTTTTACGGCATTTGTTTCATTAACTGTATATTTATCATATAGCAGGTGTTGGCTGACATTGTGCTCCACGTTTAGTTCAGTTTTTGGCCAGGATAAATGACATCGGGACAAAAAACGAACGATATACACGTCTGTAAAAGAAAAGAAAGTAATATTATATTAAAATTCTTTACTCTTCAAAGACGTGTATACCGTTCGTTTTTTGTCTCGAAGTCATTTATCCCGGCCCAAAACTAAACTAAATGTGGAGCACAATGTCAGCCAACACCTGCTATATGATAAATATACAATTAATGAAACAAAAGCCTTATAAATGTGATTTTTGGACTGTATATCGTCTGTAAAGCGTATATTTATATACATGCATCTCGAATAGCATTATATTATAGTTTAAGCCTGTTGAAGACACAGAGCTCTGTGGCGCAATGGTTAGTGTATCTTACACAGGCGCAGGTGCCCGGGTTCGAACCCCAGAATATATTTATATTTCTTTTTCTTTTCTTTATTATTATCATTTTACAATATCCTTCATCATATTATATTTGTCATTCTATTAATCTTTGCCAATGTTCGTCTTTTTTCTCTATTTCTACCTTTCTTTTACGGCACTGTACAAATATCACCATAATTGCCGCAACGATGATGTTGGTTTTTTTTTTATAGATACGTAACATTGCCCTATCTATGATACGGTTGCAATTACATTAATTTGAAGTAATAATAGCTGGTTGAAAATTGCTCATTCAGTTCTTTTTACTTCTCATTTGCATTAGAAGCAATTCGATGTAATACTGCATTTAAAAATCATTCTTCCTTTCTTGCCAAAAAGTTGTCACGTAATTTCAGACCCAAGCCATGACGCAAAACCAGGCATTAGCGATGTTTTTAATGACCACTCCCTAAATAAACAAATACATTTTTCTATTTTTTTTGGCTAATCGTAAAGCCCTATCCTTTACATGTTTTTGTGTGAAATATGAAGTTAATACAACATTCCGTTCCAGAGTTATTGAGTAAAAACCTAAAACAGATGCAATATTTAGGATTTGACTCGGACATGTCTGAATCAATTCCAAAAATATCCATCTAATTTCATATTTTGGCTTATAAAATAAAAACCATAAAAGGTATGGCCACCAAATTTTCAGGGAATGTTCCTCATATTCATATCAATATATGAAATCCATATTAATAAAAAATATTGTGAAATAAGGGATAAGTCAAAAGAATATTATATGATTGCCGATTATTTTCGTAGTTTAAAGCTATGATAATTCGTCCAAAAATATGCATCTAAATTCATATTTTGGCTTATAAAATAAAAAGCATAATAGGTATGGCCACCAAATTTTCAGGGAGCAATGCTCACATTCATATCAATATATAAAATTCATATTAATAATATTAAACTCTGATAAAATGCTATTAAAGATGCACGTATATAAATATACGCTCTACAGACGATATACAGTCAAAAATCACACTTTTACGGCATTTGTTTCATTAACTGTATATTTATCATATAGCAGGTGTTGGCTGACATTGTGCTCCACGTTTAGTTCAGTTTTGGCCAGGATAAATGACTTCGGGACAAAAACGAACGATATACACGTCTGTAAAAGAAAAGAAAGCAATATTATATTAAAATTCTTTACTCTTCAAAGACGTGTATACCGTTCGTTTTTTTGTCTCGAAGTCATTTATCCCGGCCAAAAACTAAACTAAATGTGGAGCACAATGTCAGCCAACACCTGCTATATGATAAATATTCAATTAATGAAACAAAAGCCTTTAAAATGTGATTTTTGGACTGTATATCGTCTGTAAAGCGTATATTTATATACATGCATCTCGAATAGCATTATATTATAGTTTAAGCCTGTTGAAGACACAGAGCTCTGTGGCGCAATGGTTAGTGTATCTTACACAGGCGCAGGTGCCCGGGTTCGAACCCCAGAATATATTTATATTTCTTTTTCTTTTCTTTATTATTATCATTTTACAATATCCTTCATCATATTATATTTGTCATTCTATTAATCTTTGCCAATGTTCGTCTTTTTTTCTCTATTTCTACCTTTCTTTTACGGCACTGTACAAATATCACCATAATTGCCGCAACGATGATGTTGGTTTTTTTTTTTATAGATACGTAACATTGCCCTATCTATGATACGGTTGCAATTACATTAATTTGAAGTAATAATAGCTGGTTGAAAATTGCTCATTCAGTTCTTTTTACTTCTCATTTGCATTAGAAGCAATTCGATGTAATACTGCATTTAAAAATCATTCTTCCTTTCTTGCCAAAAAGTTGTCACGTAATTTCAGACCCAAGCCATGACGCAAAACCAGGCATTAGCGATGTTTTTAATGACCACTCCCTAAATAAACAAATACATTTTTCTAATTTTTTTTGGCTAATCGTAAAGCCCTATCCTTTACATGTTTTTGTGTGAAATATGAAGTTAATACAACATTCCGTTCCAGAGTTATTGAGTAAAAACCTAAAACAGATGCAATATTTAGGATTTGACTCGGACAATCCAGGAAAAAAAGGTTGGCACACTTTGCCCGTCTTTTGGTATATCTCTTCCCCGCTCCCCAATTCAATGTTGGACCAAGCCATGTTGTCAACAGGTCCGTGAGACCCTCCAACATTGAAGGATGGGGAGTGGGGAAGGTGAGATATAGGGGCGAGTCTGTACTTCACTTATATTGCATGCATGTTTCACTAGCCTCTCCAATTTTGATAGGGCACGCATTTCCATTGTTTAGTGCAAGTGTGCCAACTATTTTTTTCCTGGATTGTCTGAATCAATTCCAAAAATATCCATCTAATTTCATATTTTGGCTTATAAAATAAAAACCATAAAAGGTATGGCCACCAAATTTTCAGGGAATGTTCCTCATATTCATATCAATATATGAAATCCATATTAATAAAAAATATTGTGAAATAAGGGATAAGTCAAAAGAATATTATATGATTGCCGATTATTTTCGTAGTTTAAAGCTATGATAATTCGTCCAAAAATATGCATCTAAATTCATATTTTGGCTTATAAAATAAAAAGCATAATAGGTATGGCCACCAAATTTTCAGGGAGCAATGCTCACATTCATATCAATATATAAAATTCATATTAATAATATTAAACTCTGATAAAATGCTATTAAAGATGCACGTATATAAATATACGCTCTACAGACGATATACAGTCAAAAATCACACTTTTACGGCATTTGTTTCATTAACTGTATATTTATCATATAGCAGGTGTTGGCTGACATTGTGCTCCACGTTTAGTTCAGTTTTTGCCAGGATAAATGACTTCGGGACAAAAAACGAACGATATACACGTCTGTAAAAGAAAAGAAAGCAATATTATATTAAAATTCTTTACTCTTCAAAGACGTGTATACCGTTCGTTTTTTGTCTCGAAGTCATTTATCCCGGCCAAAAACTAAACTAAATGTGGAGCACAATGTCAGCCAACACCTGCTATATGATAAATATTCAATTAATGAAACAAAAGCCTTTAAAATGTGATTTTTGGACTGTATATCGTCTGTAAAGCGTATATTTATATACATGCATCTCGAATAACATTATATTATAGTTTAAGCCTGTTGAAGACACAGAGCTCTGTGGCGCAATGGTTAGTGTATCTTACACAGGCGCAGGTGCCCGGGTTCGAACCCCAGAATATATTTATATTTCTTTTCTTTTCTTTATTATTATCATTTTACAATATCCTTCATCATATTATATTTGTCATTCTATTAATCTTTGCCAATGTTCGTCTTTTTTTCTCTATTTCTACCTTTCTTTTACGGCACTGTACAAATATCACCATAATTGCCGCAACGATGATGTTGTTTTTTTTTTTTATAGATACGTAACATTTCCCTATCTATGATACGGTTGCAATTACATTAATTTGAAGTAATAATAGCTGGTTGAAAATTGCTCATTCAGTTCTTTTTACTTCTCATTTGCATTAGAAGCAATTCGATGTAATACTGCATTTAAAAATCATTCTTCCTTTCTTGCCAAAAAGTTGTCACGTAATTTCAGACCCAAGCCATGACGCAAAACCAGGCATTAGCGATGTTTTTAATGACCACTCCCTAAATAAACAAATACATTTTTCTAATTTTTTGGCTAATCGTAAAGCCCTATCCTTTACATGTTTTTGTGTGAAATATGAAGTTAATACAACATTCCGTTCCAGAGTTATTGAGTAAAACCTAAAACAGATGCAATATTTAGGATTTGACTCGGACAATCCAGGAAAAAAGGTTGGCACACTTTGCCCGTCTTTTGGTATATCTCTTCCCCGCTCCCCAATTCAATGTTGGACCAAGCCATGTTGTCAACAGGTCCGTGAGACCCTCCAACATTGAAGGATGGGGAGTGGGGAAGAGTGAGATATAGGGGCAGTCTGTACTTCACTTATATTGCATGCATGTTTCACTAGCCTCTCCAATTTTGATAGGGCACGCATTTCCATTGTTTAGTGCAAGTGTGCCAACTATTTTTTTCCTGGATTGTCTGAATCAATTCCAAAAATATCCATCTAATTTCATATTTTGGCTTATAAAATAAAAACCATAAAAGGTATGGCCACCAAATTTTCAGGGAATGTTCCTCATATTCATATCAATATATGAAATCCATATTAATAAAAAATATTGTGAAATAAGGGATAAGTCAAAAGAATATTATATGATTGCCGATTATTTTCGTAGTTTAAAGCTATGATAATTCGTCCAAAAATATGCATCTAAATTCATATTTTGGCTTATAAAATAAAAAGCATAATAGGTATGGCCACCAAATTTTCAGGGAGCAATGCTCACATTCATATCAATATATAAAATTCATATTAATAATATTAAACTCTGATAAAATGCTATTAAAGATGCACGTATATAAATATACGCTCTACAGACGATATACAGTCAAAAATCACACTTTTACGGCATTTGTTTCATTAACTGTATATTTATCATATAGCAGGTGTTGGCTGACATTGTGCTCCACGTTTAGTTCAGTTTTTGGCCAGGATAAATGAAAAAAAAAAAAAAAACGAACGATATACACGTCTGTAAAAGAAAAGAAAGCAATATTATATTAAAATTCTTTACTCTTCAAAGACGTGTATACCGTTCGTTTTTTGTTTAGAAGTCATTTATCCCGGCCAAAAACTAAACTAAATGTGGAGCACAATGTCAGCCAACACCTGCTATATGATAAATATTCAATTAATGAAACAAAAGCCTTTAAATGTGATTTTTGGACTGTATATCGTCTGTAAAGCGTATATTTATATACATGCATCTCGAATAGCATTATATTATAGTTTAAGCCTGTTGAAGACACAGAGCTCTGTGGCGCAATGGTTAGTGTATCTTACACAGGCGCAGGTGCCCGGGTTCGAACCCCAGAATATATTTATATTTCTTTTTCTTTTCTTTATTATTATCATTTTACAATATCCTTCATCATATTATATTTGTCATTCTATTAATCTTTGCCAATGTTCGTCTTTTTTTCTCTATTTCTACCTTTCTTTTACGGCACTGTACAAATATCACCATAATTGCCGCAACGATGATGTTGGTTTTTTTTTTATAGATACGTAACATTGCCCTATCTATGATACGGTTGCAATTACATTAATTTGAAGTAATAATAGCTGGTTGAAAATTGCTCATTCAGTTCTTTTTACTTCTCATTTGCATTAGAAGCAATTCGATGTAATACTGCATTTAAAAATCATTCTTCCTTTCTTGCCAAAAAGTTGTCACGTAATTTCAGACCCAAGCCATGACGCAAAACCAGGCATTAGCGATGTTTTTAATGACCACTCCCTAAATAAACAAATACATTTTTCTAATTTTTTTGCTAATCGTAAAGCCCTATCCTTTACATGTTTTTGTGTGAAATATGAAGTTAATACAACATTCCGTTCCAGAGTTATTGAGTAAAACCTAAAACAGATGCAATATTTAGGATTTGACTCGGACATGTCTGAATCAATTCCAAAAATATCCATCTAATTTCATATTTTGGCTTATAAAATAAAAACCATAAAAGGTATGGCCACCAAATTTTCAGGGAATGTTCCTCATATTCATATCAATATATGAAATCCATATTAATAAAAAATATTGTGAAATAAGGGATAAGTCAAAAGAATATTATATGATTGCCGATTATTTTCGTAGTTTAAAGCTATGATAATTCGTCCAAAAATATGCATCTAAATTCATATTTTGGCTTATAAAATAAAAAGCATAATAGGTATGGCCACCAAATTTTCAGGGAGCAATGCTCACATTCATATCAATATATAAAATTCATATTAATAATATTAAACTCTGATAAAATGCTATTAAAGATGCACGTATATAAATATACGCTCTACAGACGATATACAGTCAAAAATCACACTTTTACGGCATTTGTTTCATTAACTGTATATTTATCATATAGCAGGTGTTGGCTGACATTGTGCTCCACGTTTAGTTCAGTTTTTGCCAGGATAAATGACTTCGGGACAAAAACGAACGATATACACGTCTGTAAAAGAAAAGAAAGCAATATTATATTAAAATTCTTTACTTCAAAGACGTGTATACCGTTCGTTTTTTGTTTCGAAGTCATTTATCCCGGCCAAAAACTAAACTAAATGTGGAGCACAATGTCAGCCAACACCTGCTATATGATAAATATTCAATTAATGAAACAAAAGCCTTTAAAATGTGATTTTTGGACTGTATATCGTCTGTAAAGCGTATATTTATATACATGCATCTCGAATAGCATTATATTATAGTTTAAGCCTGTTGAAGACACAGAGCTCTGTGGCGCAATGGTTAGTGTATCTTACACAGGCGCAGGTGCCCGGGTTCGAACCCCAGAATATATTTATATTTCTTTTCTTTTCTTTATTATTATCATTTTACAATATCCTTCATCATATTATATTTGTCATTCTATTAATCTTTGCCAATGTTCGTCTTTTTTCTCTATTTCTACCTTTCTTTTACGGCACTGTACAAATATCACCATAATTGCCGCAACGATGATGTTGGTTTTTTTTTTATAGATACGTAACATTGCCCTATCTATGATACGGTTGCAATTACATTAATTTGAAGTAATAATAGCTGGTTGAAAATTGCTCATTCAGTTCTTTTTACTTCTCATTTGCATTAGAAGCAATTCGATGTAATACTGCATTAAAAAATCATTCTTCCTTTCTTGCCAAAAAGTTGTCACATAATTTCAGACCCAAGCCATGACGCAAAACCAGGCATTAGCGATGTTTTTAATGACCACTCCCTAAATAAACAAATACATTTTTCTAATTTTTTGGCTAATCGTAAAGCCCTATCCTTTACATGTTTTTGTGTGAAATATGAAGTTAATACAACATTCCGTTCCAGAGTTATTGAGTAAAAATCTTAAACAGATGCAATATTTAGGATTTGACTCGGACAATCCAGGAAAAAAGGTTGGCACACTTTGCCCGTCTTTTGGTATATCTCTTCCCCCGCTCCCCCAATTCAATGTTGGACCAAGCCATGTTGTCAACAGGTCCGTGAGACCCTCCAACATTGAAGGATGGGGAGTGGGGAAGAGTGAGATATAGGGGCGAGTCTGTACTTCACTTATATTGCATGCATGTTTCACTAGCCTCTCCAATTTTGATAGGGCACGCATTTCCATTGTTTAGTGCAAGTGTGCCAACTATTTTTTTCCTGGATTGTCTGAATCAATTCCAAAATATCCATCTAATTTCATATTTTGGCTTATAAAATAAAAACCATAAAAGGTATGGCCACCAAATTTTCAGGGAATGTTCCTCATATTCATATCAATATATGAAATCCATATTAATAAAAAATATTGTGAAATAAGGGATAAGTCAAAAGAATATTATATGATTGCCGATTATTTTCGTAGTTTAAAGCTATGATAATTCGTCCAAAAATATGCATCTAAATTCATATTTTGGCTTATAAAATAAAAAGCATAATAGGTATGGCCACCAAATTTTCAGGGAGCAATGCTCACATTCATATCAATATATAAAATTCATATTAATAATATTAAACTCTGATAAAATGCTATTAAAGATGCACGTATATAAATATACGCTCTACAGACGATATACAGTCAAAAATCACACTTTTACGGCATTTGTTTCATTAACTGTATATTTATCATATAGCAGGTGTTGGCTGACATTGTGCTCCACGTTTAGTTCAGTTTTGGCCAGGATAAATGACTTCGGGACAAAAACGAACGATATACACGTCTGTAAAAGAAAAGAAAGCAATATTATATTAAAATTCTTTACTCTTCAAAGACGTGTATACCGTTCGTTTTTGTCTCGAAGTCATTTATCCCGGCCAAAACTAAACTAAATGTGGAGCACAATGTCAGCCAACACCTGCTATATGATAAATATTCAATTAATGAAACAAAAGCCTTTAAAATGTGATTTTTGGACTGTATATCGTCTGTAAAGCGTATATTTATATACATGCATCTCGAATAGCATTATATTATAGTTTAAGCCTGTTGAAGACACAGAGCTCTGTGGCGCAATGGTTAGTGTATCTTACACAGGCGCAGGTGCCCGGGTTCGAACCCCAGAATATATTTATATTTCTTTTTCTTTTCTTTATTATTATCATTTTACAATATCCTTCATCATATTATATTTGTCATTCTATTAATCTTTGCCAATGTTCGTCTTTTTTTCTCTATTTCTTCCTTTATTTTACGGCACTGTACAAATATCACCATAATTGCCGCAACGATGATGTTGGTTTTTTTTTTATAGATACGTAACATTGCCCTATCTATGATACGGTTGCAATTACATTAATTTGAAGTAATAATAGCTGGTTGAAAATTGCTCATTCAGTTCTTTTTACTTCTCATTTGCATTAGAAGCAATTCGATGTAATACTGCATTTAAAAATCATTCTTCCTTTCTTGCCAAAAAGTTGTCACGTAATTTCAGACCCAAGCCATGACGCAAAACCAGGCATTAGCGATGTTTTTAATGACCACTCCCTAAATAAACAAATACATTTTTCTAATTTTTTTGGCTAATCGTAAAGCCCTATCCTTTACATGTTTTTGTGTGAAATATGAAGTTAATACAACATTCCGTTCCAGAGTTATTGAGTAAAAACCTAAAACAGATGCAATATTTAGGATTTGACTCGGACATGTCTGAATCAATTCCAAAAATATCCATCTAATTTCATATTTTGGCTTATAAAATAAAAACCATAAAAGGTATGGCCACCAAATTTTCAGGGAATGTTCCTCATATTCATATCAATATATGAAATCCATATTAATAAAAAATATTGTGAAATAAGGGATAAGTCAAAAGAATATTATATGATTGCCGATTATTTTCGTAGTTTAAAGCTATGATAATTCGTCCAAAAATATGCATCTAAATTCATATTTTGGCTTATAAAATAAAAAGCATAATAGGTATGGCCACCAAATTTTCAGGGAGCAATGCTCACATTCATATCAATATATAAAATTCATATTAATAATATTAAACTCTGATAAAATGCTATTAAAGATGCACGTATATAAATATACGCTCTACAGACGATATACAGTCAAAAAATCACACTTTTACGGCATTTGTTTCATTAACTGTATATTTATCATATAGCAGGTGTTGGCTGACATTGTGCTCCACGTTTAGTTCAGTTTTGGCCAGGATAAATGACTTCGGGACAAAAACGAACGATATACACGTCTGTAAAAGAAAAGAAAGCAATATTATATTAAAATTCTTTACTCTTCAAAGACGTGTATACCGTTCGTTTTTTTGTCCCGAAGTCATTTATCCTGGCCAAAAACTGAACTAAATGTGGAGCACAATGTCAGCCAACACCTGCTATATGATAAATATTCAATTAATGAAACAAAAGCCTTTAAAATGTGATTTTTGGACTGTATATCGTCTGTAAAGCGTATATTTATATACATGCATCTCGAATAGCATTATATTATAGTTTAAGCCTGTTGAAGACACAGAGCTCTGTGGCGCAATGGTTAGTGTATCTTACACAGGCGCAGGTGCCCGGTTCGAACCCCAGAATATATTTATATTTCTTTTCTTTTCTTTATTATTATCATTTTACAATATCCTTCATCATATTATATTTGTCATTCTATTAATCTTTGCCAATGTTCGTCTTTTTTTTTCTATTTCTACCTTTCTTTTACGGCACTGTACAAATATCACCATAATTGCCGCAACGATGATGTTGGTTTTTTTTTTTTTTATAGATACGTAACATTGCCCTATCTATGATACGGTTGCAATTACATTAATTTGAAGTAATAATAGCTGGTTGAAAATTGCTCATTCAGTTCTTTTTACTTCTCATTTGCATTAGAAGCAATTCGATGTAATACTGCATTTAAAAATCATTCTTCCTTTCTTGCCAAAAAGTTGTCACGTAATTTCAGACCCAAGCCATGACGCAAAACCAGGCATTAGCGATGTTTTTAATGACCACTCCCTAAATAAACAAATACATTTTTCTAATTTTTTTGGCTAATCGTAAAGCCCTATCCTTTACATGTTTTTGTGTGAAATATGAAGTTAATACAACAACATTCCGTTCCAGAGTTATTGAGTAAAAACCTAAAACAGATGCAATATTTAGGATTTGACTCGGACAATCCAGGAAAAAAGGTTGGCACACTTTGCCCGTCTTTTGGTATATCTCTTCCCCGCTCCCCCAATTCAATGTTGGACCAAGCCATGTTGTCAACAGGTCCGTGAGACCCTCCAACATTGAAGGATGGGGAGTGGGGAAGAGCGAGATATAGGGGCGAGTCTGTACTTCACTTATATTGCATGCATGTTTCACTAGCCTCTCCAATTTTGATAGGGCACGCATTTCCATTGTTTAGTGCAAGTGTGCCAACTATTTTTTTCCTGGATTGTCTGAATCAATTCCAAAAATATCCATCTAATTTCATATTTTGGCTTATAAAATAAAAACCATAAAAGGTATGGCCACCAAATTTTCAGGGAATGTTCCTCATATTCATATCAATATATGAAATCCATATTAATAAAAAATATTGTGAAATAAGGGATAAGTCAAAAGAATATTATATGATTGCCGATTATTTTCGTAGTTTAAAGCTATGATAATTCGTCCAAAAATATGCATCTAAATTCATATTTTGGCTTATAAAATAAAAAGCATAATAGGTATGGCCACCAAATTTTCAGGGAGCAATGCTCACATTCATATCAATATATAAAATTCATATTAATAATATTAAACTCTGATAAAATGCTATTAAAGATGCACGTATATAAATATACGCTCTACAGACGATATACAGTCAAAAATCACACTTTTACGGCATTTGTTTCATTAACTGTATATTTATCATATAGCAGGTGTTGGCTGACATTGTGCTCCACGTTTAGTTCAGTTTTTGGCCAGGATAAATGACTTCGGGACAAAAACGAACGATATACACGTCTGTAAAAGAAAAGAAAGCAATATTATATTAAAATTCTTTACTCTTCAAAGACGTGTATACCGTTCGTTTTTTGTCTAGAAGTCATTTATCCCGGCCAAAAACTAAACTAAATGTGGAGCACAATGTCAGCCAACACCTGCTATAAGATAAATATTCAATTAATGAAACAAAAGCCTTTAAAATGTGATTTTTGGACTGTATATCGTCTGTAAAGCGTATATTTATATACATGCATCTCGAATAGCATTATATTATAGTTTAAGCCTGTTGAAGACACAGAGCTCTGTGGCGCAATGGTTAGTGTATCTTACACAGGCGCAGGTGCCCGGTTCGAACCCCAGAATATATTTATATTTCTTTTTTTTCTTTATTATTATCATTTTACAATATCCTTCATCATATTATATTTGTCATTCTATTAATCTTTGCCAATGTTCGTCTTTTTTTTTTTATTTCTACCTTTCTTTTACGGCACTGTACAAATATCACCATAATTGCCGCAACGATGATGTTGGTTTTTTTTTTATAGATACGTAACATTGCCCTATCTATGATACGGTTGCAATTACATTAATTTGAAGTAATAATAGCTGGTTGAAAATTGCTCATTCAGTTCTTTTTACTTCTCATTTGCATTAGAAGCAATTCGATGTAATACTGCATTTAAAAATCATTCTTCCTTTCTTGCCAAAAAGTTGTCACGTAATTTCAGACCCAAGCCATGACGCAAAACCAGGCATTAGCGATGTTTTTAATGACCACTCCCTAAATAAACAAATACATTTTTCTAATTTTTTTGGCTAATCGTAAAGCCCTATCCTTTACATGTTTTTGTGTGAAATATGAAGTTAATACAACATTCCGTTCCAGAGTTATTGAGTAACAACCTAAAACAGATGCAATATTTAGGATTTGACTCGGACATGTCTGAATCAATTCCAAAAATATCCATCTAATTTCATATTTTGGCTTATAAAATAAAAACCATAAAAGGTATGGCCACCAAATTTTCAGGGAATGTTCCTCATATTCATATCAATATATGAAATCCATATTAATAAAAAATATTGTGAAATAAGGGATAAGTCAAAAGAATATTATATGATTGCCGATTATTTTCGTAGTTTAAAGCTATGATAATTCGTCCAAAAATATGCATCTAAATTCATATTTTGGCTTATAAAATAAAAAGCATAATAGGTATGGCCACCAAATTTTCAGGGAGCAATGCTCACATTCATATCAATATATAAAATTCATATTAATAATATTAAACTCTGATAAAATGCTATTAAAGATGCACGTATATAAATATACGCTCTACAGACGATATACAGTCAATAAATCACACTGTTACGGCATTTGTTTCATTAACTGTATATTTATCATATAGCAGGTGTTGGCTGACATTGTGCTCCACGTTTAGTTCAGTTTTTGGCCAGGATAAATGACATAGAAAAAAAAAACGAACGATATACACGTCTGTAAAAGAAAAGAAAGCAATATTATATTAAAATTCTTTACTCTTCAAAGACGTGTATACCGTTCGTTTTTGTCTCGAAGTCATTTATCCCGGCCAAAAACTAAACTAAATGTGGAGCACAATGTCAGCCAACACCTGCTATATGATAAATATTCAATTAATGAAACAAAAGCCTTTAAAATGTGATTTTTTTTCTGTATATGGTCTGTAAAGCGTATATTTATATACATGCATCTCGAATAGCATTATATTATAGTTTAAGCCTGTTGAAGACACAGAGCTCTGTGGCGCAATGGTTAGTGTATCTTACACAGGCGCAGGTGCCCGGGTTCGAACCCCAGAATATATTTATATTTCTTTTTCTTTTCTTTATTATTATCATTTTACAATATCCTTCATCATATTATATTTGTCATTCTATTAATCTTTGCCAATGTTCGTCTTTTTTTCTCTATTTCTACCTTTCTTTTACGGCACTGTACAAATATCACCATAATTGCCGCAACGATGATGTTGGTTTTTTTTTTATAGATACGTAACATTGCCCTATCTATGATACGGTTGCAATTACATTAATTTGAAGTAATAATAGCTGGTTGAAAATTGCTCATTCAGTTCTTTTTACTTCTCATTTGCATTAGAAGCAATTCGATGTAATACTGCATTTAAAAATCATTCTTCCTTTCTTGCCAAAAAGTTGTCACGTAATTTCAGACCCAAGCCATGACGCAAAACCAGGCATTAGCGATGTTTTTAATGACCACTCCTAAATAAACAAATACATTTTTCTAATTTTTTTGGCTAATCGTAAAGCCCTATCCTTTACATGTTTTTGTGTGAAATATGAAGTTAATACAACATTCCGTTCCAGAGTTATTGAGTAAAAACCTAAAACAGATGCAATATTTAGGATTTGACTCGGACAATCCAGGAAAAAAAGGTTGGCACACTTTGCCCGTCTTTTGGTATATCTCTTCCCCCGCTCCCCCAATTCAATGTTGGACCAAGCCATGTTGTCAACAGGTCCGTGAGACCCTCCAACATTGAAGGATGGGGAGTGGGGAAGAGGCGAGATATAGGGCGAGTCTGTACTTCACTTATATTGCATGCATGTTTCACTAGCCTCTCCAATTTTGATAGGGCACGCATTTCCATTGTTTAGTGCAAGTGTGCCAACTATTTTTTTCCTGGATTGTCTGAATCAATTCCAAAAATATCCATCTAATTTCATATTTTGGCTTATAAAATAAAAACCATAAAAGGTATGGCCACCAAATTTTCAGGGAATGTTCCTCATATTCATATCAATATATGAAATCCATATTAATAAAAAATATTGTGAAATAAGGGATAAGTCAAAAGAATATTATATGATTGCCGATTATTTTCGTAGTTTAAAGCTATGATAATTCGTCCAAAAATATGCATCTAAATTCATATTTTGGCTTATAAAATAAAAAGCATAATAGGTATGGCCACCAAATTTTCAGGGAGCAATGCTCACATTCATATCAATATATAAAATTCATATTAATAATATTAAACTCTGATAAAATGCTATTAAAGATGCACGTATATAAATATACGCTCTACAGACGATATACAGTCAAAAATCACACTTTTACGGCATTTGTTTCATTAACTGTATATTTATCATATAGCAGGTGTTGGCTGACATTGTGCTCCACGTTTAGTTCAGTTTTTGGCCAGGATAAATGACTTCGGGAAAAAAACGAACGATATACACGTCTGTAAAAGAAAAGAAAGCAATATTATATTAAAATTCTTTACTCTTCAAAGACGTGTATACCGTTCGTTTTTTGTCTCGAAGTCATTTATCCCGGCCAAAAACTAAACTAAATGTGGAGCACAATGTCAGCCAACACCTGCTATATGATAAATATTCAATTAATGAAACAAAAGCCTTTAAAATGTGATTTTTGGACTGTATATCGTCTGTAAAGCGTATATTTATATACATGCATCTCGAATAGCATTATATTATAGTTTAAGCCTGTTGAAGACACAGAGCTCTGTGGCGCAATGGTTAGTGTATCTTACACAGGCGCAGGTGCCCGGGTTCGAACCCCAGAATATATTTATATTTCTTTTTTCTTTTCTTTATTATTATCATTTTACAATATCCTTCATCATATTATATTTGTCATTCTATTAATCTTTGCCAATGTTCGTCTTTTTTTTCTCCATTTCTCCCTTTTTTTTACGGCACTGTACAAATATCACCATAATTGCCGCAACGATGATGTTGGTTTTTTTTTTTTATAGATACGTAACATTGCCCTATCTATGATACGGTTGCAATTACATTAATTTGAAGTAATAATAGCTGGTTGAAAATTGCTCATTCAGTTCTTTTTACTTCTCATTTGCATTAGAAGCAATTCGATGTAATACTGCATTTAAAAATCATTCTTCCTTTCTTGCCAAAAAGTTGTCACGTAATTTCAGACCCAAGCCATGACGCAAAACCAGGCATTAGCGATGTTTTTAATGACCACTCCTAAATAAACAAATACATTTTTCTAATTTTTTTGGCTAATCGTAAAGCCCTATCCTTTACATGTTTTTGTGTGAAATATGAAGTTAATACAACATTCCGTTCCAGAGTTATTGAGTAAAACCTAAAACAGATGCAATATTTAGGATTTGACTCGGACATGTCTGAATCAATTCCAAAAATATCCATCTAATTTCATATTTTGGCTTATAAAATAAAAACCATAAAAGGTATGGCCACCAAATTTTCAGGGAATGTTCCTCATATTCATATCAATATATGAAATCCATATTAATAAAAAATATTGTGAAATAAGGGATAAGTCAAAAGAATATTATATGATTGCCGATTATTTTCGTAGTTTAAAGCTATGATAATTCGTCCAAAAATATGCATCTAAATTCATATTTTGGCTTATAAAATAAAAAGCATAATAGGTATGGCCACCAAATTTTCAGGGAGCAATGCTCACATTCATATCAATATATAAAATTCATATTAATAATATTAAACTCTGATAAAATGCTATTAAAGATGCACGTATATAAATATACGCTCTACAGACGATATACAGTCAAAAAATCACACTTTTACGGCATTTGTTTCATTAACTGTATATTTATCATATAGCAGGTGTTGGCTGACATTGTGCTCCACGTTTAGTTCAGTTTTTGGCCAGGATAAATGACTTCGGGACAAAAAACGAACGATATACACGTCTGTAAAAGAAAAGAAAGCAATATTATATTAAAATTCTTTACTCTTCAAAGACGTGTATACCGTTCGTTTTTGTCTCGAAGTCATTATCCCGGCCAAAAACTAAACTAAATGTGGAGCACAATGTCAGCCAACACCTGCTATATGATAAATATTCAATTAATGAAACAAAAGCCTTTAAAATGTGATTTTGGACTGTATATCGTCTGTAAAGCGTATATTTATATACATGCATCTCGAATAGCATTATATTATAGTTTAAGCCTGTTGAAGACACAGAGCTCTGTGGCGCAATGGTTAGTGTATCTTACACAGGCGCAGGTGCCCGGGTTCGAACCCCAGAATATATTTATATTTCTTTTCTTTTCTTTATTATTATCATTTTACAATATCCTTCATCATATTATATTTGTCATTCTATTAATCTTTGCCAATGTTCGTCTTTTTTTCTCTATTTCTACCTTTCTTTTACGGCACTGTACAAATATCACCATAATTGCCGCAACGATGATGTTGGTTTTTTTTTTATAGATACGTAACATTGCCCTATCTATGATACGGTTGCAATTACATTAATTTGAAGTAATAATAGCTGGTTGAAAATTGCTCATTCAGTTCTTTTTACTTCTCATTTGCATTAGAAGCAATTCGATGTAATACTGCATTTAAAAATCATTCTTCCTTTCTTGCCAAAAAGTTGTCACGTAATTTCAGACCCAAGCCATGACGCAAAACCAGGCATTAGCGATGTTTTTAATGACCACTCCCTAAATAAACAAATACATTTTTCTAATTTTTTTTGGCTAATCGTAAAGCCCTATCCTTTACATGTTTTTGTGTGAAATATGAAGTTAATACAACATTCCGTTCCAGAGTTATTGAGTAAAAACCTAAAACAGATGCAATATTTAGGATTTGACTCGGACAATCCAGGAAAAAAAGGTTGGCACACTTTGCCCGTCTTTTTGGTATATCTCTTCCCCCGCTCCCCCAATTCAATGTTGGACCAAGCCATGTTGTCAACAGGTCCGTGAGACCCTCCAACATTGAAGGATGGGGAGTGGGGAAGAAATGAATATAGGGCGAGTCTGTACTTCACTTATATTGCATGCATGTTTCACTATCCTCCCCAATTTTGATAGGGAACGCATTTCCATTGTTTAGTGCAAGTGTGCCAACTATTTTTTCCTGGATTGTCTGAATCAATTCCAAAAATATCCATCTAATTTCATATTTTGGCTTATAAAATAAAAACCATAAAAGGTATGGCCACCAAATTTTCAGGGAATGTTCCTCATATTCATATCAATATATGAAATCCATATTAATAAAAAATATTGTGAAATAAGGGATAAGTCAAAAGAATATTATATGATTGCCGATTATTTTCGTAGTTTAAAGCTATGATAATTCGTCCAAAAATATGCATCTAAATTCATATTTTGGCTTATAAAATAAAAAGCATAATAGGTATGGCCACCAAATTTTCAGGGAGCAATGCTCACATTCATATCAATATATAAAATTCATATTAATAATATTAAACTCTGATAAAATGCTATTAAAGATGCACGTATATAAATATACGCTCTACAGACGATATACAGTCAAAAATCACACTTTTACGGCATTTGTTTCATTAACTGTATATTTATCATATAGCAGGTGTTGGCTGACATTGTGCTCCACGTTTAGTTCAGTTTTTGGCCAGGATAAATGACATCGGGACAAAAAACGAACGATATACACGTCTGTAAAAGAAAAGAAAGTAATATTATATTAAAATTCTTTACTCTTCAAAGACGTGTATACCGTTCGTTTTTTGTCTCGAAGTCATTTATCCCGGCCAACAACTAAACTAAATGTGGAGCACAATGTCAGCCAACACCTGCTATATGATAAATATTCAATTAATGAAACAAAAGCCTTTAAAATGTGATTTTTGGACTGTATATCGTCTGTAAAGCGTATATTTATATACATGCATCTCGAATAGCATTATATTATAGTTTAAGCCTGTTGAAGACACAGAGCTCTGTGGCGCAATGGTTAGTGTATCTTACACAGGCGCAGGTGCCCGGGTTCGAACCCCAGAATATATTTATATTTCTTTTTCTTTTCTTTATTATTATCATTTTACAATATCCTTCATCATATTATATTTGTCATTCTATTAATCTTTGCCAATGTTCGTCTTTTTTTCTCTATTTCTACCTTTCTTTTACGGCACTGTACAAATATCACAATAATTGCCGCGTTTATCTTTTTTTTATACATACGTAACATTGCCCTATCTATGATACGGTTGCAATTACATTAATTTGAAGTAATAATAGCTGGTTGAAAATTGCTCATTCAGTTCTTTTTACTTCTCATTTGCATTAGAAGCAATTCGATGTAATACTGCATTTAAAAATCATTCTTCCTTTCTTGCCAAAAAGTTGTCACGTAATTTCAGACCCAAGCCATGACGCAAAACCAGGCATTAGCGATGTTTTTAATGACCACTCCCTAAATAAACAAATGCATTTTTCTAATTTTTTTTTTAATCGTAAAGCCCTATCCTTTACATGTTTTTGTGTGAAATATGAAGTTAATACAACATTCCGTTCCAGAGTTATTGAGTAAAAACCTAAAACAGATGCAATATTTAGGATTTGACTCGGACATGTCTGAATCAATTCCAAAAATATCCATCTAATTTCATATTTTGGCTTATAAAATAAAAACCATAAAAGGTATGGCCACCAAATTTTCAGGGAATGTTCCTCATATTCATATCAATATATGAAATCCATATTAATAAAAAATATTGTGAAATAAGGGATAAGTCAAAAGAATATTATATGATTGCCGATTATTTTCGTAGTTTAAAGCTATGATAATTCGTCCAAAAATATGCATCTAAATTCATATTTTGGCTTATAAAATAAAAAGCATAATAGGTATGGCCACCAAATTTTCAGGGAGCAATGCTCACATTCATATCAATATATAAAATTCATATTAATAATATTAAACTCTGATAAAATGCTATTAAAGATGCACGTATATAAATATACGCTCTACAGACGATATACAGTCAAAAAATCACACTTTTACGGCATTTGTTTCATTAACTGTATATTTATCATATAGCAGGTGTTGGCTGACATTGTGCTCCACGTTTAGTTCAGTTTTTGGCCAGGATAAATGACTTCGGGACAAAAACGAACGATATACACGTCTGTAAAAGAAAAGAAAGTAATATTATATTAAAATTCTTTACTCTTCAAAGACGTGTATACCGTTCGTTTTTTGTCTCGAAGTCATTTATCCCGGCCAAAAACTAAACTAAATGTGGAGCACAATGTCAGCCAACACCTGCTATATGATAAATATTCAATTAATGAAACAAAAGCCTTTAAAATGTGATTTTTGGACTGTATATCGTCTGTAAAGCGTATATTTATATACATGCATCTCGAATAGCATTATATTATAGTTTAAGCCTGTTGAAGACACAGAGCTCTGTGGCGCAATGGTTAGTGTATCTTACACAGGCGCAGGTGCCCGGGTTCGAACCCCAGAATATATTTATATTTCTTTTTCTTTTCTTTATTATTATCATTTTACAATATCCTTCATCATATTATATTTGTCATTCTATTAATCTTTGCCAATGTTCGTCTTTTTTTCTCTATTTCTACCTTTCTTTTACGGCACTGTACAAATATCACCATAATTGCCGCAACGATGATGTTGGTTTTTTTTTTTTTATAGATACGTAACATTGCCCTATCTATGATACGGTTGCAATTACATTAATTTGAAGTAATAATAGCTGGTTGAAAATTGCTCATTCAGTTCTTTTTACTTCTCATTTGCATTAGAAGCAATTCGATGTAATACTGCATTTAAAAATCATTCTTCCTTTCTTGCCAAAAAGTTGTCACGTAATTTCAGACCCAAGCCATGACGCAAAACCAGGCATTAGCGATGTTTTTAATGACCACTCCCTAAATAAACAAATACATTTTTCTAATTTTTTTGGCTAATCGTAAAGCCCTATCCTTTACATGTTTTTGTGTGAAATATGAAGTTAATACAACATTCCGTTCCAGAGTTATTGAGTAAAAACCTAAAACAGATGCAATATTTAGGATTTGACTCGGACAATCCAGGAAAAAAAAGGTTGGCACACTTTGCCCGTCTTTTGGTATATCTCTTCCCCGCTCCCCAATTCAATGTTGGACCAAGCCATGTTGTCAACAGGTCCGTGAGACCCTCCAACATTGAAGGATGGGGAGTGGGGAAGAGTGAGATATAGGGGCGAGTCTGTACTTCACTTATATTGCATGCATGTTTCACTAGCCTCTCCAATTTTGATAGGGCACGCATTTCCATTGTTTAGTGCAAGTGTGCCAACTATTTTTTTCCTGGATTGTAGGTGCGAGTGAAAACTGCGTTAACCTTATTCCTGACGATAGCTACGAATGGAATGACGAGAGATGCTCCGAAATATATGGGATTTACAAAAATCTACTTCATTTGTCAATTTGGTATATTTCCTTTTTTTATTTTCTTTTCTTATTTTTCAAGTTGTATACATAGGGCCAACTTAATTCACGCAGACGTTTCAAAAAATCATCAAAATTCGTCGGCTGTATTCCATAGTGGCGTATAGTGATTTTTGGTCATTTTTTGAAAATTGGCACATATGTTTTTAATGATGTTCTCTTTCATTTTTCTAAGTCTCATCAGCCATAATTAGCTAATTAATTAGTAATTAATTAATTAAATGTGGCGTATAGTTACAAAGTGACATTTTTCGTATTCCATAGTGGCGTATCGACCATACGCCACTTTTTATACACATTTTATAATTATGAAATATCGGGAAAAATGAGAAAACATCGTATGTCATAGTGGCGTACACGTATCGGACCTATACGCCACTATGGAATACGAACGACGAAAAGTAACGCCATAGGGATTACACGGCGACCGAGGTGGCGTACGGTTAACGTTAGGTTAGGGTATTGCGTTTTGTTTGTTTTCCATAGTAACGTATAGTTTTATTTTCAGTTTGTCAGCAATAGTATCTATTTATTTCTTTTGAAAAATATATAACAATAAAATATATTTAGTTTACTACAGAAATTTCACATCATTTACAAAATATAATGAATGTCTGATTTACACAACTCGATTTTAAATTGGCATTTCTTCAAACCCGATTTTCTCGAAAAATTGTTTATTCGCGGCGACCCACTATACGCCACTATGGAATACGGACGACGAATTGATTAATGTTGCCTGTGATCATCAATGCATTTTCGACATTCTAAACTCTTTTAGAGTAGAAGAGCACGTGTGGCCGAGTGGATAAGGCACCTGACTCATAATCCACAGGTTGTGAGTTCGAGCCCCACTTGCGTCAATGTGTTGTGTCCTTGGGCAAGGCACTTTATCCTCATTGCCTACGGAGGATGGGGTGGGGTTGGATGTTTTTATAGTTGTTGATGAGCTCAAAATCGTCCAACACTGTTGATACTTTTCCAACACTGTTGATGCTTTTAAAAAGGCAATATACAAATAATTGACTTTCTGTTTGAACATATGACATGCTATGAAGTTAACATTAAAGTATTGGTTTTCAACATTTCATATTTGTATACTAAGTTTGTCATTTTGTTATTTGTATTGCGCCTAGAATATCTTGTTTTGATGGTATGTACATATCATAAATCCATTTTACATGTTTTAGTAGTTACGATAAGTTAAAATAATTACACTTAGGTTTTTACCATCTTTACAGATAGCAGTTGCCCAGAAAGTATAAATTATGGAGGATCCAATCTTACAAATATTCAAGTAGTATACAAAAGCCTTTGTATTGCCTTCGTAACGAGTGAACACGACAAGTCAACTTCAAGGAACATTTGCACCAGCAATGATGGTCTCCTGGTAGAGATCAAAACTTATGAAATGCAGACATTCATTGCCGAGACCCTTACTGCTAAAGTGATTGATGGAGAAGTGGAAGAAGTCTTCTGGTGGATTGGAGCTTCGGCAGATACAGAAAGGAATGTTTGGCGATGGACAGACGGTAATGCACCTTCAAAGTACCCTGTTAGGGTTTAGGATTAAGATTAGGGTTTGTTAAGTGTCTCCACGCGGGTGTCGACTGCAGACGACAAATTAAAAAAATGTCGATTCAAAAATTTCAGAAATGTAAATTTTCATAACCATATTTGGAATCAGCATGAAATATGCATTAAAATGAGTGCAAACAAGCCTAGTGTTGGTTCAATGGTTCTTAAGATAGCATGCAAAAACTTACTGGGGCATCCGAGTTATTCTGACGGTAATTAATTATTATGGCATGACAAGTAAAATAGAGAAGAGCGCTAAGAACAACAACAGAAGGAGCACAGAGGAAGCCAATACACTCATGAAACAATCAATGCAGGGATCAGGTAATCAGGTATTGTCTATAATGCATGGGTGTATTGCGTTTTCATGAGTGTATTGGCTTCTGCTGTGCTCCATCTATTGTTGTTATTAGCGCTCTTCTCTGTTTTACTTGTCACGTCGTAATATTACCTCGAATAACCAGAGATTTCCTATCCCACCGCATAACATTAAAGTTTTTGCATGCTATCTAAAGAACCATTGAACCAATCATGTCATAATATTACGAACGGTGTAAAGCTGTTGGTGCCGTGTACAGGAGAGATAACCCTGTGCACGTTAAGCTATAACAGAAGGGGGACCTTCACCGGTTTGATGATATCTGTACAATCACTTCCTCTAAGCTCCAGATGACCTTTCCGTCAACGTCCTAACAGATGGGTTCTGGCATTGTAATCACGTAGAAATAGAAGTACACCTACTATAACGACGGTAAAATGAAAGATCCTTGTACATTTGGCCAATATGCCATATTATGATCACACCGATTCTCCAAATTTCGCTAAAGGTTCACCTAAGATGTTTCCTTACACAAAACAAATGTTATCTGTTACGCAGGTAGTGCAATTGATCCGACATTTTGGGGTCCAAATCAGCCCAATCAATATTTCGACGAATGTATACAGTCTAAACGCAGGACAACCGATCTTTTGTTCTGCTTAGTCGCGCTAAAAGTCGATCGATACATGTTAAAATCAACACAATTCCGAGATACACCTTTTTGCTATGAAATTTATTTTCTCGGTCAAATATAAAGCAAAATTTTTTTTTTCTTCAGTAATGTCAAATAAAAACATAGTGCTTGGATGAACATTTTTTTTAAATCCTGGTGTTAAAATTAAGCATCAAATTGTGTCTTTTAGTGTGATATTTTTGATTTTTATAGGCCTTTAGTTCGCCCGTGAGCTTTTTACAGAATTCATTTTTAGCGTCTCAAACTAATATAGTTTGCTAAAGAAAGATATTTCCCACCTCTGTAAAGCACATCGTGTGGGTCTATATATTATAGTTTTGTCAGAATTTCCGTTTTTATTTTACCCTTTTCCCCTTATGCTCCGAAAATGTCAAACTTAGTACTTTACCTCGAGAGCAACCACCAGAAATAATCGATATTTCAATTGTTGTCAACCCAGGTCCCTTTTCCATTGAAAACCAGGATTGCCTGACCAGCGATTTGGTAGCCCAAATCCCCAATTCTGGTAAATGAGGTGGATTTTGGAAATTTGCTCCCGTGATAGCCTGCAATTTCAATTTATAGGGGCTATGGATTCCATGATTATGAAAACCATTTTGTCTGTTTGTTTGTTTGTTTGTTTGTTTATTTATTTACCTAGGATGAGGTCCATGGGAAAATCCACTGTCCAAACCTAGAAAAATTCGCGTGTTATTAGAGGGATTTTAATTTTCTGTCCCTCCTATCTCCAGGTGAATTTTGAATGACCCCCCATCGCGGGTTGGCATTTTCATTACACCCTTCAGACTTGCGTTCGGGTTTGTGTAGGCCTATTTGTCATAATTTAGCGCTATAGGACCTACTTTCTAAATGTATAGCTATAGCCGTGCTATATAAATATTATAAGGTACCGGTATGTAATATTATGTAGGCCTATGGGGGTGGGGTGGGTACTCAACACATTTTAACCATGACTTACAATGCAAGGCTCATTGTTACCATAAATGATTTTTCCTTTAGGTCATTATAATAGGTTGTTATAAACTTCCGTGTTTAACCTTGTATTGTTTTGGCTGCTTCATTATGACTTTCGGTGGGTTTAAGCAATTTCAAACAAACACAAACAAAAGGCACTATACCGAAACACTAGGTAATTTCTTTGTTATATTGAAGTTCTGGCAAAACTGTATCCAGGCCGGGCACCCAGAGATATCGATCCACAATGCTAGTATTTCACTCGTGGATTTTAAATTTTTTTCAGCTGGTAGTCAAAAATTATGGAATCAAAACGGAAATTCTGACAAAACTATGATATATCGCTCACGGTGATGTGCATTAGAAAGTTGGGAAAAATCCTTCTTTAGCGAACTATATTACTTTGAAAAGCTAAAAGGTTGATCCAAAAAAAGGCTCACGGGCAGAGTTGAAGCCTATCAAAATCGAAAATCTTACACTAAATGACTGAATTTCACGACTAAGTTTAACACTAAGATTTGAAAAAAAAAAATACAGTATCAAGCATTACAGTTTTTCCTGACATTTACTAAAAAAATGAAAATTATTGCTTTTCATTTGGCCGAGAAAAAAAATTTTACACTGAAAAGGTGTAACTCAAAATTTTGTTCATTTGAATACCAAATTCGATCGTTTGTATTGCCTTATTAAATGACTGAGTGAGCCTTGCAGAACAATAACAATCGGTTGTCCAGCGTCCTAACTGTATAAATCTAGCTAGAAATGCCTATAAGTGGAATGACGCAACGTGTACAGAAAAATACTACTATATTTGTCAAATAGGTAAGTTTGCCAGCTAAAGTATATAGGTTTTTGGTAATGACCGCAGCACGTCTGGAATTACCGGGAATGCTTAGGCGACACCGCACAAGCCAGATTTTGTCAAAAATATATGTTGCATTTTAAGTATTTTTAGTTATTGGTTTGTTCACATTCTTTCAGGGGGGACAATTATGATAAGCCTGATTACAAATTACGGGTAAGGTTTTTTGTTACTGGGTTGCCTTCGCAATTGGCTAGTACAAAAAGAAATTAGGGGTTCACTTAATTTTAATTGCTATAATAGGTTTTGTTGCTGCTTCAATTGTCAAGTTTTTTACCTTATGGTGACAACATTGGACTTCCAAAGAACATAATATGGTAATGAATGTCTTTTCAATTTGAACTCAACCAAGGTGAAAAGGTTCATACCTTTCAAAATCCACGCAGGTGCAGACAGTATAGCATCTTTTGACGAAGTGCAAAGGCTTACTACTTAGCTAAACTAAACAGTGTTTACGTGGTTTGTGATTAGCACTATTAGCATAAAATGCTACTTACAGAGACGAATAAACATCAACCATAATGCCAATAATTCAATCGATTAAAAACTAAATGAGTTTGAAAATCACCAATAATAAGTGATGCAATTATTTTGAATGAAGGTTAATAACTTATTTTACTGAAATATTTGTATGTCCATTGCAGAAATAGAGCCAAGCAGTTGTGGGTTTCCAGGTGTACCAACAAATGGCGCTTTAAATGCAACCATGTTATGAATGATCCAGGTTATGAAATGAATGGATCCAACCAATTAACTTGCCAGACAGACGGGAAATGGAACGACAATGTGCCTTCGTGTTCCAGTAAGAAAATGTGTCACATTATTTCTACTTTTACGAATTCTACCTTGAAGATGTTCTTCAAAAAATTTTGAATCTAAATAATCTGGATCGCGGATTCATATTACATTATCGTCGCCCATACGAACTATGTGTTTCTAATTCAAGACATCTATATAAGCTCATCTTATGGTGCGTGAGGGGATATGATTGGGAGGACGGGTTTTCACTTACTTCTCACCACTGCGGTCCGGGTTCAATTCTCAGCGTTGCCACATGTGAGTTTGGTTGCCGATCCATGCTTGTCCTCGCGGGTTTTTCTCCGGGTGCTCCGGTTTTTCTCCTGACTCTAAAATCGTACATGTTTCTGTTTTACCTGTGCAATGAGCAATGAGCTGGTATTATAGTTTCAGTTGGGTGAACGATTATAAAGCAAACGCAAGATAACAATACTATGTGAGCCTTTGTTCACGAAATGAGACAATAGTGTGCACATTGTTAACCAGAATTCTTGAAAATGAGAAACATAATGGCTGTGGACCGTAAAACGGTTTGGAAATAATTTCTTCATATTTTTGGTGTTATCTGTCTTTTACATATCCTTCCTAAAACACCAAAGTGCGAATATTTCCAAACACCTAAATTAGCTAAAAATTTAGGACATGTTACAAAACTATATTTTCTAGAATTTCAGAAGAGTACTTTAAATATTGGCCGGTTATTTTTCACACAGTGACGTTAACAAGGCAATGTCCTATAACCTATGACATACACTAAAGCACCAAAGTGCGAATATTTCCAAACATCTAACTTAGCTAAAAATTTAGGACATGTTACAAAACTATATTTTCTAGAATTTCAGAAGAGTACTTTAAATATTGGCCGGTTATTTTTTCACACAGCGACGTTAACTAGGCAATTGCCTATACTTCTAACATACACTAATTGTAGAGGTTACGCGTCAATGGTGAGAGCACTGTGTATTGTGTATAGGAAAACGGACAGTAACTGCAGAATGAATGATTCTCTGAAGTGCCTATGGTCGTCACTACCACTTTGTAGGACGGGGAACATCGATTTTGATGTTGATGGTGTTCAAGTTATCAAAAGATGACTCCAGTTATTTGGTAGATCATCATTGAAGTCACCTTCGGAGCCTTTTCTCACCATAGCATCATTGTGTATGAGCATTCCATATACTCTATGAATCATATGCACTGGCTTGGATATCATCAGCAACTCTCAAGGTGTCTGGACTACAGACCAGACTTTGGTCGTGTTGGCATGGTTGGTGGGTTAAACCGGTTTTATGTTTTACATTTCAGAGATTTCATGTTTGGAATTAGATCTACCTATAATATCCAATGGCTATTCTGAAGTACTCTCAACTGAATATCGAGGTGTAGCGGTATATCGATGTGTCGATGAGACTGCCATATTGTTTGGTGATCCTACTGTATATTGTGACGAGTCTGCCCAGTGGAGTACATTAAACGCAACTTGTCCAGGTAAACACTTAGCAATATCAGTTTATAACATTTGCAGCTCAAATTGTGTTGTTCATTCGATTAGAGCTTATACTGTACTCCGTTGTTCATTAATTTGGTATTTTAGTTTTTTTCTGATTTGTTTTCCTGTAACGCTTCTTTCTCCACATTTCATACTACGCTTCAATTTCATTTTTCTCCAGCAGTCTTTAAAACATTACTGTTTCGACTTTTGTTTAGAAATAACAACTAATGTATCATCCACAACAATGATGACAACTCCCTCGGACGTCCCAACAACATCAACTACACGACCACCAACCACAACAATGGTGGCAATGTCATCTAACAACCCAACAACAGCAACCCTAACCACAACAATGGTGACAACTTCCTCTGACGTCCCAACAACAGCAACGACACAACCACCAATCACAACAATGGTGACAACGTCATCTAACAATCCAACAACAGCAACCCTAACCACAACAATGGGGACAACGTCATCTGCCGTCCCAAGACTTACATCTGGAGCAGTTACCTCAGAATCCATAAGTACTGCTTTAACTACAGATCTTTATACAACTGAGCAGACACTGTCAGAGAGGTTTACAGAAAGTCGGTCTTCTCCAAGGCAGGAAGCATCCACTGTGAAGCCGGCTACAGAACCGTTGCAGCAACCGGAGAAAACCACAGATCCCTACACTAGTAAGTGTACTGTTGTTACATATGATTCAGTAGAAGTTAACACAACTATTAGATACATGTCACCTGCTACCACGGAATGAGCTTAAAGTCGCAAGTAGGTAGTTTCGAGACATCTTGGCTGACTGGGTTGATGTTCTTTTTTTGCCGCGCACCTGTACAAGCCAGTAGTATGTCCTTCGTGAATGGCCCATTGTGCCACCATCGTGCCCTTTCACAAAGGACATACATACATATTAATGGGCTGAACAGGTGTGTGTGAAATAACGAACACCAACGCAGCAGTCAGGGCGACTCGAAACTATACTACTTAGGACTTTATGCTCATTTCGTGGTAGCAGGTCCGACATGCTTTCACAACTGGAATCCAAAAACAAGCAAAGGTTTCAATAGTCAGAAGTGGTCATTAGCATAATTTATTTTTAATTCGAATTATCGCTATTAAGTATTATTTTCTTTACATCGCCCTTGTAGCTTTGTTGTTTTTAGGGCTAACAATTGCGGGCATTATATACTTTTCCAGGAAAAGTCCAAGGTATGACATATTTTATTTCTATACACATTTATCGTGACAAATAGTGAATAGTGAATAAATACGGACAATCAATCAATAAAGATTTTGCAAAAATATAAATGGACAATCTTTTGGCCGACATTAGCTCAAACCAAATATTGCAACGATAGGGGTAATACCAATATTTGGCCAACAAATGCACATGTTATGCAACTGTTGCAATGCTCATATCGGGAAGTACATGTACATGTATCCCGGGGGTCACTCCCATTGTGGCCTGTACACCATCCGCGATAATGAAAACGCGTAAAAAGGGTAGTTTTTCGTGGGTAAGCACGATACGCGCGTAACGCGTTTAGGGTGTCAAAAACATGAAATATTGGAAAAAAGGGTAGCAAAATTGCAATTGCTAATACGCGGAAATGAAATTTAGGGTATGAAATTTGATGCAAGGAATAAAATCCCTGTTTAGGGTGTGAAAACACCTGTTTAGGGTATTGTTTTAGCCAAGGGTTAAATCCTTGTTTAGGGTGCTTTTCAAAAGTTGATTATCGCGGATGGTGTACAGGCCACAATGGGAGTGACCCCCGGGACATGTATTATGAAAGTACACTACCAGTTTCCTATTGCTGCCACCAAAGAGGTACACAGCTGCCCAGTTACGAAGCTCTTCATCGGAATCGCAAATGCAATACACACACTAGCTCACCCCGGTACAGAATTGACACTGCACGCCACTGGTACTCTAGAGTATCCACAAAGTAGCTGGGTAGCAGTGTACCAATGTGGTCTGCTAGTGTAGTATTCAGTGGCCTCATTGCCAAGGCAAATTCGCAAATTTACGTTGCTTAGATTGCTCAACTCGACGCAATAGCTATAAAGTGATGCAGATTGAAAGAGATGAAGAAAGGAACAGGTGATGAAATGAAGCTGATGAAGCAAAATTGTTAATGTTACTATGTTGTTGTTGCTGAATCGCTCTAAATTGACGTGACAACGATGTTGTTGATGTTGCCGTCATTGTTGTTATAAATGATGATGAAGATATGACGATTTCTATAATTGAAGACCGAATTAAAAAGACCAGTTTGCGTCTGACGTCATGGCAAAGGCGCGACGTGATTGGTTGCTGACCTGCACAGTACAGCATTTTTTGTCTGGTTGACAGGACGTCATACGCAAACTACAATGCTAGCCAAAATAGGTTGGAATGAAAAATAGAATGTGCACCTTGTAATGGCCATATTTTCGTTATTTCTAGACTGATGAAATGGCACTTTCTTGAGTGTCAAGTCTAAACATTACCCTCACCCCAATACCTCCCCTGCCCCACCAATCAATGTTGGGTACTACTGAGCGCACATGAACAAAATGTCAGGATTCAACATTGATCGGGGGAACGGGGGCTCATTTGCAATACCGTACTAATTTCATTCCAACCCTTTTGTCCGGGGTTGTCTCTAAGGTTACCCGAAATTACATAATGACACATGTTTTATAGCTATAGTTTTTTTATTCTTTGTCCGATTTACATGAAAATTTACATCAAAATAAAAAAATTAATTGTCTTTTCCTCAATGACAAAACTAAAATTGTTTTAGTGTCACTAGTGTAAGGGAGCGGTCAATTTATGTACATGCAGCCTTTAATTTGAAGTTCATGCAATTCAACTAAAGTAGCTCATATAACGTCATATATTGCATTATAAGTGTTGTACGTCCAAGAAATGTTCATTTTACCCTTTACATGTAAATGAAATATCATAAATGTAATTCATGAAAGTATAATCTTAGAAACAGAACATGAAAAACTGAAATAAATGTTTTTTGAAGTTAAAAAATATACAAAATACATAGAAAATCATTATTTCGTCTTCAGTAGATAGTTAACATGTGTAGTATATTTTACAGGTTTTATAGCTATATTGTTCTTATTGTAAGTCTGTAGAAAGGAAAATTAAAATTAAATGTTCAGTACAAAAACGAAGCATTTAATTTAATTTTTATTCATAGGCAAAAGCAAATTGAAACAAAAGAAATTTTACAAAATGCCGGGAATTGAACCCAAGCCCTTCCGTTAACTGGCAGTCGCCTTATCCACTGAGCTATTGAGGCGTTGTAATTCTACGTGCACTTTTGTACTAGAGATTCTTTATAAATGAATAAAAAGTGTTTTAAACTAATCCACTTGTTTTATGCAACAATAATTGGCTTATTGAATAGAGAACCACGGTATTCAGACCTTTTCTTCACAAATTAGATTCCACAACTTGACATAAATAGAAAAATGCACGGTATGCAAGCCTGTAAACAGTATAGGGACATAGTATTAAAATCTTTATTGTGTCTGCATACCGTAAAACTCATACATTGATATGGTCTAAATTATCGCAAACAAATCGAGTAACATTAAATAGCTCCATTGGTAGAGCGCGTACCAGTTAAACGAGCAGATTTGACAGCGCGGGTTCGAATCCTGTATGGTCGCTTTTTTATTTTGATCTCGATATTTTTATTTTTCCTTAGTATTTATTTATACAGAATAGATTTCAGATTTTTGTTGATCTAAATAATGTTTTACAAGTTTGTAGACTTATTTTTTGGCATTTAAAGTGATCAATTGTGTTTCTAAACAGGGCCAAAAATAGGATATTAGGAATTTTAGTGACCAGTCCCTAAATATGACGGATTAGCTATTGTTACTTTTTGTGGTAAAGGATAATGATAAGAGCTGCTTAGCCTCCAAATTGCAGGTCCATATCTTATTTACTTTTCATTTTATGGCCAAAAAACCAAAATTAGATGATTTTTTTTCAACTTTTCAAATACATGTCTCTAAGGCTACCCGAAATTACATAATGACACATGTTTTATAGCTATAGTTTTTTTATTTTTTGTCCGATTTACATGAAAATTTACATCAAAATAAAAAAATTAATTGTCTTTTTCCTCAATGACAAAACCAAAATTGTTTTAGTGTCACTAGTGTAAGGGAGCGGTCAATTTATGTACATGCAGCCTTTAATTTGAAGTTCATGCAATTCAACTAAAGTAGCTCATATAACGTCATATATTGCATTATAAGTGTTGTACGTCCAAGAAATGTTCATTTTACCCTTTACATGTAAATGAAATATCATAAATGTAATTCATGAAAGTATAATCTTAGAAACAGAACATGAAAAACTGAAATAAATGTTTTTTGAAGTTAAAAAATATACAAAATACATAGAAAATCATTATTTCGTCTTCAGTAGATAGTTAACATGTGTAGTATATTTTACAGGTTTTATAGCTATATTTTTCTTATTGTAAGTCTGTAGAAAGGAAAATTAAAATCAAATGTTCAGTACAAAAACGAAGCATTTAATTTAATTTTTATTCATAGGCAAAAGCAAATTAAAACAAAAGAAATTTTAAAAAATGCCGGGAATTGAACCCAAGCCCTTCCGTTAACTGGCAGTCGCCTTATCCACTGAGCTATTGAGGCGTTGTAATTCTACGTGCACTTTTGTACTAGAGATTCTTTATAAATGAATAAAAAGTGTTTTAAACTAATCCACTTGTTTTATGCAACAATAATTGGCTTATTGAATAGAGAACCACGGTATTCAGACCTTTTCTTCACAAATTAGATTCCAAAACTTGACATAAATAGAAAAATGCACGGTATGCAAGCCTGTAAACAGTATAGGGACATAGTATTAAAATCTTTATTGTGTCTGCATACCGTAAAACTCATACATTGATATGGTCTAAATTATCGCAAACAAATCGAGTAACATTAAATAGCTCCATTGGTAGAGCGCGTACCAGTTAAACGAGCAGATTTGACAGCGCGGGTTCGAATCCTGTATGGTCGCTTTTTTATTTTGATCTCGATATTTTATTTTTCCTTAGTATTTATTTATACAGAATAGATTTCAGATTTTTGTTGATCTAAATAATGTTTTACAAGTTTGTAGACTTATTTTTTTGGCATTTAAAGTGATCAATTGTGTTTCTAAACAGGGCCAAAAATAGGATATTAGGAATTTTAGTGACCAGTCCCTAAATATGACGGATTAGCTATTGTTACTTTTTGTGGTAAAGGATAATGATAAGAGCTGCTTAGCCTCCAAATTGCAGGTCCATATCTTATTTACTTTTCATTTTATGGCCAAAAACCAAAATTAAATGATTTTTTTCAACTTTTCAAATACATGTCTCTAAGGCTACCCGAAATTACATAATGACACATGTTTTATAGCTATAGTTTTTTATACCTTGTCCGATTTACATGAAAATTTACATCAAAATAAAAAAAGTAATTGTCTTTTCCTCAATGACAAAACTAAAATTGTTTTAGTGTCACTAGTGTAAGGGAGCGGTCAATTTATGTACATGCAGCCTTTAATTTGAAGTTCATGCAATTCAACTAAAGTAGCTCATATAACGTCATATATTGCATTATAAGTGTTGTACGTCCAAGAAATGTTCATTTTACCCTTTACATGTAAATGAAATATCATAAATGTAATTCATGAAAGTATAATCTTAGAAACAGAACATGAAAAACTGAAATAAATGTTTTTTGAAGTTAAAAAATATACAAAATACATAGAAAATCATTATTTCGTCTTCAGTAGATAGTTAACATGTGTAGTATATTTTACAGGTTTTATAGCTATATTGTTCTTATTGTAAGTCTGTAGAAAGGAAAATTAAAATTAAATGTTCAGTACAAAACGAAGCATTTAATTTAATTTTTATTCATAGGCAAAAGCAAATTGAAACAAAAGAAATTTTACAAAATGCCGGGAATTGAACCCAAGCCCTTCCGTTAACTGGCAGTCGCCTTATCCACTGAGCTATTGAGGCGTTTTAATTCTACGTGCACTTTTGTACTAGAGATTCTTTATAAATGAATAAAAAGTGTTTTAAACTAATCCACTTGTTTTATGCAACAATAATTGGCTTATTGAATAGAGAACCACGGTATTCAGACCTTTTCTTCACAAATTAGATTCCAAAACTTGACATAAATAGAAAAATGCACGGTATGCAAGCCTGTAAACAGTATAGGGACATAGTATTAAAATCTTTATTGTGTCTGCATACCGTAAAACTCATACATTGATATGGTCTAAATTATCGCAAACAAATCGAGTAACATTAAATAGCTCCATTGGTAGAGCGCGTACCAGTTAAACGAGCAGATTTGACAGCGCGGGTTCGAATCCTGTATGGTCGCTTTTTTATTTTGATCTCGATATTTTTATTTTTCCTTAGTATTTATTTATACAGAATAGATTTCAGATTTTTGTTGATCTAAATAATGTTTTACAAGTTTGTAGACTTATTTTTTGGCATTTAAAGTGATCAATTGTGTTTCTAAACAGGGCCAAAAATAGGATATTAGGAATTTTAGTGACCAGTCCCTAAATATGACGGATTAGCTATTGTTACTTTTTGTGGTAAAGGATAATGATAAGAGCTGCTTAGCCTCCAAATTGCAGGTCCATATCTTATTTACTTTTCATTTTATGGCCAAAAAACCAAAATTAGATGATTTTTTTTTCAACTTTTCAAATACTGTCTCTAAGGCTACCCGAAATTACATAATGACACATGTTTTATAGCTATAGTTTTTTTATTCTTTGTCCGATTTACATGAAAATTTACATCAAAATAAAAAATTAATTGTCTTTTCCTCAATGACAAAACTAAAATTGTTTTAGTGTCACTAGTGTAAGGGAGCGGTCAATTTATGTACATGCAGCCTTTAATTTGAAGTTCATGCAATTCAACTAAAGTAGCTCATATAACGTCATATATTGCATTATAAGTGTTGTACGTCCAAGAAATGTTCATTTTACCCTTTACATGTAAATGAAATATCATAAATGTAATTCATGAAAGTATAATCTTAGAAACAGAACATGAAAAACTGAAATAAATGTTTTTTGAAGTTAAAAAATATACAAAATACATAGAAAATCATTATTTCGTCTTCAGTAGATAGTTAACATGTGTAGTATATTTTACAGGTTTTATAGCTATATTGTTCTTATTGTAAGTCTGTAGAAAGGAAAATTAAAATTAAATGTTCAGTACAAAAACGAAGCATTTAATTTAATTTTTATTCATAGGCAAAAGCAAATTGAAACAAAAGAAATTTTACAAAATGCCGGGAATTGAACCCAAGCCCTTCCGTTAACTGGCAGTCGCCTTATCCACTGAGCTATTGAGGCGTTGTAATTCTACGTGCACTTTTGTACTAGAGATTCTTTATAAATGAATAAAAAGTGTTTTAAACTAATCCACTTGTTTTATGCAACAATAATTGGCTTATTGAATAGAGAACCACGGTATTCAGACCTTTTCTTCACAAATTAGATTCCACAACTTGACATAAATAGAAAAATGCACGGTATGCAAGCCTGTAAACAGTATAGGGACATAGTATTAAAATCTTTATTGTGTCTGCATACCGTAAAACTCATACATTGATATGGTCTAAATTATCGCAAACAAATCGAGTAACATTAAATAGCTCCATTGGTAGAGCGCGTACTAGTTAAACGAGCAGATTTGACAGCGCGGGTTCGAATCCTGTATGGTCGCTTTTTTATTTTGATCTCGATATTTTATTTTTCCTTAGTATTTATTTATACAGAATATATTTCAGATTTTGTTGATCTAAATAATGTTTTACAAGTTTGTAGACTTATTTTTTGGCATTTAAAGTGATCAATTGTGTTTCTAAACAGGGCCAAAAATAGGATATTAGGAATTTTAGTGACCAGTCCCTAAATATGACGGATTAGCTATTGTTACTTTTTGTGGTAAAGGATAATGATAAGAGCTGCTTAGCCTCCAAATTGCAGGTCCATATCTTATTTGCTTTTCATTTTATGGCCAAAAAACCAAAATTAGATGATTTTTTTTTCAACTTTTCAAATACAATGCTAGCCAAAATAGGTTGGAATGAAAAATAGAATGTGCACCTTGTAATGGCCATATTTTCGTTATTTCTAGACTGATGAAATGGCACTTTCTTGAGTGTCAAGTCTAAACATTACCCTCACCCCAATACCTCCCCTGCCCCACCAATCAATGTTGGGTACTACTGAGCGCACATGAACAAAATGTCAGGATTCAACATTGATCGGGGGAACGGGGCTCATTTGCAATACCGTACTAATTTCATTCCAACCCTTTTGTCCAGGGTTGTCTCTAAGGCTACCCGAAATTACATAATGACACATGTTTTATAGCTATAGTTTTTTATTCTTTGTCCGATTTACATGAAAATTTACATCAAAATAAAAAATTAATTGTCTTTTCCTCAATGACAAAACTAAAATTGTTTTAGTGTCACTAGTGTAAGGGAGCGGTCAATTTATGTACATGCAGCCTTTAATTTGAAGTTCATGCAATTCAACTAAAGTAGCTCATATAACGTCATATATTGCATTATAAGTGTTGTACGTCCAAGAAATGTTCATTTTACCCTTTACATGTAAATGAAATATCATAAATGTAATTCATGAAAGTATAATCTTAGAAACAGAACATGAAAAACTGAAATAAATGTTTTTTGATGTTAAAAAATATACAAAATACATAGAAAATCATTATTTCGTCTTCAGTAGATAGTTAACATGTGTAGTATATTTTACAGGTTTTATAGCTATATTGTTCTTATTGTAAGTCTGTAGAAAGGAAAATTAAAATTAAATGTTCAGTACAAAAACGAAGCATTTAATTTAATTTTTATTCATAGGCAAAAGCAAATTGAAACAAAAGAAATTTTACAAAATGCCGGGAATTGAACCCAAGCCCTTCCGTTAACTGGCAGTCGCCTTATCCACTGAGCTATTGAGGCGTTGTAATTCTACGTGCACTTTTGTACTAGAGATTCTTTATAAATGAATAAAAAGTGTTTTAAACTAATCCACTTGTTTTATGCAACAATAATTGGCTTATTGAATAGAGAACCACGGTATTCAGACCTTTTCTTCACAAATTAGATTCCACAACTTGACATAAATAGAAAAATGCACGGTATGCAAGCCTGTAAACAGTATAGGGACATAGTATTAAAATCTTTATTGTGTCTGCATACCGTAAAACTCATACATTGATATGGTCTAAATTATCGCAAACAAATCGAGTAACATTAAATAGCTCCATTGGTAGAGCGCGTACCAGTTAAACGAGCAGATTTGACAGCGCGGGTTCGAATCCTGTATGGTCGCTTTTTATTTTGATCTCGATATTTTTATTTTTCCTTAGTATTTATTTATACAGAATAGATTTCAGATTTTTGTTGATCTAAATAATGTTTTACAAGTTTGTAGACTTATTTTTTGGCATTTAAAGTGATCAATTGTGTTTCTAAACAGGGCCAAAAATAGGATATTAGGAATTTTAGTGACCAGTCCCTAAATATGACGGATTAGCTATTGTTACTTTTTGTGGTAAAGGATAATGATAAGAGCTGCTTAGCCTCCAAATTGCAGGTCCATATCTTATTTACTTTTCATTTTATGGCCAAAAAACCAAAATTAGATGATTTTTTTTCAACTTTTCAAATACATGTCTCTAAGGCTACCCGAAATTACATAATGACACATGTTTTATAGCTATAGTTTTTTTATTCTTTGTCCGATTTACATGAAAATTTACATCAAAATAAAAAAATTAATTGTCTTTTCCTCAATGACAAAACCAAAATTGTTTTAGTGTCACTAGTGTAAGGGAGCGGTCAATTTATGTACATGCAGCCTTTAATTTGAAGTTCATGCAATTCAACTAAAGTAGCTCATATAACGTCATATATTGCATTATAAGTGTTGTACGTCCAAGAAATGTTCATTTTACCCTTTACATGTAAATGAAATATCATAAATGTAATTCATGAAAGTATAATCTTAGAAACAGAACATGAAAAACTGAAATAAATGTTTTTTGAAGTTAAAAAATATACAAAATACATAGAAAATCATTATTTCGTCTTCAGTAGATAGTTAACATGTGTAGTATATTTTACAGGTTTTATAGCTATATTTTTCTTATTGTAAGTCTGTAGAAAGGAAAATTAAAATCAAATGTTCAGTACAAAAACGAAGCATTTAATTTAATTTTTATTCGCATAGGCAAAAAAAGCAAATTAAAACAAAAGAAATTTTAAAAATGCCGGAATTGAACCCAAGCCCTTCCGTTAACTGGCAGTCGCCTTATCCACTGAGCTATTGAGGCGTTGTAATTCTACGTGCACTTTTGTACTAGAGATTCTTTATAAATGAATAAAAAGTGTTTTAAACTAATCCACTTGTTTTATGCAACAATAATTGGCTTATTGAATAGAGAACCACGGTATTCAGACCTTTTCTTCACAAATTAGATTCCAAAACTTGACATAAATAGAAAAATGCACGGTATGCAAGCCTGTAAACAGTATAGGGACATAGTATTAAAATCTTTATTGTGTCTGCATACCGTAAAACTCATACATTGATATGGTCTAAATTATCGCAAACAAATCGAGTAACATTAAATAGCTCCATTGGTAGAGCGCGTACCAGTTAAACGAGCAGATTTGACAGCGCGGGTTCGAATCCTGTATGGTCGCTTTTTTATTTTGATCTCGATATTTTATTTTTCCTTAGTATTTATTTATACAGAATAGATTTCAGATTTTTGTTGATCTAAATAATGTTTTACAAGTTTGTAGACTTATTTTTTGGCATTTAAAGTGATCAATTGTGTTTCTAAACAGGGCCAAAAATAGGATATTAGGAATTTTAGTGACCAGTCCCTAAATATGACGGATTAGCTATTGTTACTTTTTGTGGTAAAGGATAATGATAAGAGCTGCTTAGCCTCCAAATTGCAGGTCCATATCTTATTTACTTTTCATTTTATGGCCAAAAACCAAAATTAAATGATTTTTTTCAACTTTTCAAATACATGTCTCTAAGGCTACCTGAAATTACATAATGACACATGTTTTATAGCTATAGTTTTTTATACCTTGTCCGATTTACATGAAAATTTACATCAAAATAAAAAAAGTAATTGTCTTTTCCTCAATGACAAAACTAAAATTGTTTTAGTGTCACTAGTGTAAGGGAGCGGTCAATTTATGTACATGCAGCCTTTAATTTGAAGTTCATGCAATTCAACTAAAGTAGCTCATATAACGTCATATATTGCATTATAAGTGTTGTACGTCCAAGAAATGTTCATTTTACCCTTTACATGTAAATGAAATATCATAAATGTAATTCATGAAAGTATAATCTTAGAAACAGAACATGAAAAACTGAAATAAATGTTTTTTGAAGTTAAAAAATATACAAAATACATAGAAAATCATTATTTCGTCTTCAGTAGATAGTTAACATGTGTAGTATATTTTACAGGTTTTATAGCTATATTGTTCTTATTGTAAGTCTGTAGAAAGGAAAATTAAAATTAAATGTTCAGTACAAAAACGAAGCATTTAATTTAATTTTTATTCATAGGCAAAAGCAAATTGAAACAAAAGAAATTTTACAAAATGCCGGGAATTGAACCCAAGCCCTTCCGTTAACTGGCAGTCGCCTTATCCACTGAGCTATTGAGGCGTTTTAATTCTACGTGCACTTTTGTACTAGAGATTCTTTATAAATGAATAAAAAGTGTTTTAAACTAATCCACTTGTTTTATGCAACAATAATTGGCTTATTGAATAGAGAACCACGGTATTCAGACCTTTTCTTCACAAATTAGATTCCAAAACTTGACATAAATAGAAAAATGCACGGTATGCAAGCCTGTAAACAGTATAGGGACATAGTATTAAAATCTTTATTGTGTCTGCATACCGTAAAACTCATACATTGATATGGTCTAAATTATCGCAAACAAATCGAGTAACATTAAATAGCTCCATTGGTAGAGCGCGTACCAGTTAAACGAGCAGATTTGACAGCGCGGGTTCGAATCCTGTATGGTCGCTTTTTTATTTTGATCTCGATATTTTATTTTTCCTTAGTATTTATTTATACAGAATAGATTTCAGATTTTTGTTGATCTAAATAATGTTTTACAAGTTTGTAGACTTATTTTTTGGCATTTAAAGTGATCAATTGTGTTTCTAAACAGGGCCAAAAATAGGATATTAGGAATTTTAGTGACCAGTCCCTAAATATGACGGATTAGCTATTGTTACTTTTTGTGGTAAAGGATAATGATAAGAGCTGCTTAGCCTCCAAATTGCAGGTCCATATCTTATTTACTTTTCATTTTATGGCCAAAAAACCAAAATTAGATGATTTTTTTTTCAACTTTTCAAATACTGTCTCTAAGGCTACCCGAAATTACATAATGACACATGTTTTATAGCTATAGTTTTTTTATTCTTTGTCCGATTTACATGAAAATTTACATCAAAATAAAAAATTAATTGTCTTTTCCTCAATGACAAAACTAAAATTGTTTTAGTGTCACTAGTGTAAGGGAGCGGTCAATTTATGTACATGCAGCCTTTAATTTGAAGTTCATGCAATTCAACTAAAGTAGCTCATATAACGTCATATATTGCATTATAAGTGTTGTACGTCCAAGAAATGTTCATTTTACCCTTTACATGTAAATGAAATATCATAAATGTAATTCATGAAAGTATAATCTTAGAAACAGAACATGAAAAACTGAAATAAATGTTTTTTGAAGTTAAAAATATACAAAATACATAGAAAATCATTATTTCGTCTTCAGTAGATAGTTAACATGTGTAGTATATTTTACAGGTTTTATAGCTATATTGTTCTTATTGTAAGTCTGTAGAAAGGAAAATTAAAATTAAATGTTCAGTACAAAAACGAAGCATTTAATTTAATTTTTATTCATAGGCAAAAGCAAATTGAAACAAAAGAAATTTTACAAAATGCCGGGAATTGAACCCAAGCCCTTCCGTTAACTGGCAGTCGCCTTATCCACTGAGCTATTGAGGCGTTGTAATTCTACGTGCACTTTTGTACTAGAGATTCTTTATAAATGAATAAAAAGTGTTTTAAACTAATCCACTTGTTTTATGCAACAATAATTGGCTTATTGAATAGAGAACCACGGTATTCAGACCTTTTCTTCACAAATTAGATTCCACAACTTGACATAAATAGAAAAATGCACGGTATGCAAGCCTGTAAACAGTATAGGGACATAGTATTAAAATCTTTATTGTGTCTGCATACCGTAAAACTCATACATTGATATGGTCTAAATTATCGCAAACAAATCGAGTAACATTAAATAGCTCCATTGGTAGAGCGCGTACTAGTTAAACGAGCAGATTTGACAGCGCGGGTTCGAATCCTGTATGGTCGCTTTTTTATTTTGATCTCGATATTTTTATTTTTCCTTAGTATTTATTTATACAGAATATATTTCAGATTTTTGTTGATCTAAATAATGTTTTACAAGTTTGTAGACTTATTTTTTTGGCATTTAAAGTGATCAATTGTGTTTCTAAACAGGGCCAAAAATAGGATATTAGGAATTTTAGTGACCAGTCCCTAAATATGACGGATTAGCTATTGTTACTTTTTGTGGTAAAGGATAATGATAAGAGCTGCTTAGCCTCCAAATTGCAGGTCCATATCTTATTTGCTTTTCATTTTATGGCCAAAAACCAAAATTAGATGATTTTTTTTCAACTTTTCAAATACAATGCTAGCCAAAATAGGTTGGAATGAAAAATAGAATGTGCACCTTGTAATGGCCATATTTTCGTTATTTCTAGACTGATGAAATGGCACTTTCTTGAGTGTCAAGTCTAAACATTACCCTCACCCCCAATACCTCCCCCTGCCCCACCAATCAATGTTGGGTACTACTGAGCGCACATGAACAAAATGTCAGGATTCAACATTGATCGGGGGGAACGGGGGCTCATTTGCAATACCGTACTAATTTCATTCCAACCCTTTTGTCCAGGGTTGTCTCTAAGGCTACCTGAAATTACATAATGACACATGTTTTATAGCTATAGTTTTTTTTTATTCTTTGTCCGATTTACATGAAAATTTACATCAAAATAAAAAAATTAATTGTCTTTTCCTCAATGACAAAACTAAAATTGTTTTAGTGTCACTAGTGTAAGGGAGCGGTCAATTTATGTACATGCAGCCTTTAATTTGAAGTTCATGCAATTCAACTAAAGTAGCTCATATAACGTCATATATTGCATTATAAGTGTTGTACGTCCAAGAAATGTTCATTTTACCCTTTACATGTAAATGAAATATCATAAATGTAATTCATGAAAGTATAATCTTAGAAACAGAACATGAAAAACTGAAATAAATGTTTTTTGAAGTTAAAAAATATACAAAATACATAGAAAATCATTATTTCGTCTTCAGTAGATAGTTAACATGTGTAGTATATTTTACAGGTTTTATAGCTATATTGTTCTTATTGTAAGTCTGTAGAAAGGAAAATTAAAATTAAATGTTCAGTACAAAAACGAAGCATTTAATTTAATTTTTATTCATAGGCAAAAAGCAAATTGAAACAAAGAAATTTTACAAAATGCCGGGAATTGAACCCAAGCCCTTCCGTTAACTGGCAGTCGCCTTATCCACTGAGCTATTGAGGCGTTGTAATTCTACGTGCACTTTTGTACTAGAGATTCTTTATAAATGAATAAAAAGTGTTTTAAACTAATCCACTTGTTTTATGCAACAATAATTGGCTTATTGAATAGAGAACCACGGTATTCAGACCTTTTCTTCACAAATTAGATTCCACAACTTGACATAAATAGAAAAATGCACGGTATGCAAGCCTGTAAACAGTATAGGGACATAGTATTAAAATCTTTATTGTGTCTGCATACCGTAAAACTCATACATTGATATGGTCTAAATTATCGCAAACAAATCGAGTAACATTAAATAGCTCCATTGGTAGAGCGCGTACCAGTTAAACGAGCAGATTTGACAGCGCGGGTTCGAATCCTGTATGGTCGCTTTTTTATTTTGATCTCGATATTTTTATTTTTCCTTAGTATTTATTTATACAGAATAGATTTCAGATTTTGTTGATCTAAATAATGTTTTACAAGTTTGTAGACTTATTTTTTGGCATTTAAAGTGATCAATTGTGTTTCTAAACAGGGCCAAAAATAGGATATTAGGAATTTTAGTGACCAGTCCCTAAATATGACGGATTAGCTATTGTTACTTTTTGTGGTAAAGGATAATGATAAGAGCTGCTTAGCCTCCAAATTGCAGGTCCATATCTTATTTACTTTTCATTTTATGGCCAAAAAACCAAAATTAGATGATTTTTTTTTCAACTTTTCAAATACATGTCTCTAAGGCTACCCGAAATTACATAATGACACATGTTTTATAGCTATAGTTTTTTTATTCTTTGTCCGATTTACATGAAAATTTACATCAAAATAAAAAAATAATTGTCTTTTTCCTCAATGACAAAACCAAAATTGTTTTAGTGTCACTAGTGTAAGGGAGCGGTCAATTTATGTACATGCAGCCTTTAATTTGAAGTTCATGCAATTCAACTAAAGTAGCTCATATAACGTCATATATTGCATTATAAGTGTTGTACGTCCAAGAAATGTTCATTTTACCCTTTACATGTAAATGAAATATCATAAATGTAATTCATGAAAGTATAATCTTAGAAACAGAACATGAAAAACTGAAATAAATGTTTTTTGAAGTTAAAAAATATACAAAATACATAGAAAATCATTATTTCGTCTTCAGTAGATAGTTAACATGTGTAGTATATTTTACAGGTTTTATAGCTATATTGTTCTTATTGTAAGTCTGTAGAAAGGAAAATTAAAATCAAATGTTCAGTACAAAAACGAAGCATTTAATTTAATTTTTATTCATAGGCAAAAGCAAATTAAAACAAAAGAAATTTTAAAAAATGCCGGGAATTGAACCCAAGCCCTTCCGTTAACTGGCAGTCGCCTTATCCACTGAGCTATTGAGGCGTTGTAATTCTACGTGCACTTTTGTACTAGAGATTCTTTATAAATGAATAAAAAGTGTTTTAAACTAATCCACTTGTTTTATGCAACAATAATTGGCTTATTGAATAGAGAACCACGGTATTCAGACCTTTTCTTCACAAATTAGATTCCAAAACTTGACATAAATAGAAAAATGCACGGTATGCAAGCCTGTAAACAGTATAGGGACATAGTATTAAAATCTTTATTGTGTCTGCATACCGTAAAACTCATACATTGATATGGTCTAAATTATCGCAAACAAATCGAGTAACATTAAATAGCTCCATTGGTAGAGCGCGTACCAGTTAAACGAGCAGATTTGACAGCGCGGGTTCGAATCCTGTATGGTCGCTTTTTTATTTTGATCTCGATATTTTATTTTTCCTTAGTATTTATTTATACAGAATAGATTTCAGATTTTTGTTGATCTAAATAATGTTTTACAAGTTTGTAGACTTATTTTTTTGGCATTTAAAGTGATCAATTGTGTTTCTAAACAGGGCCAAAAATAGGATATTAGGAATTTTAGTGACCAGTCCCTAAATATGACGGATTAGCTATTGTTACTTTTTGTGGTAAAGGATAATGATAAGAGCTGCTTAGCCTCCAAATTGCAGGTCCATATCTTATTTACTTTTCATTTTATGGCCAAAAAACCAAAATTAAATGATTTTTTTTCAACTTTTCAAATACATGTCTCTAAGGCTACCCGAAATTACATAATGACACATGTTTTATAGCTATAGTTTTTTATACCTTGTCCGATTTACATGAAAATTTACATCAAAATAAAAAAATTAATTGTCTTTTCCTCAATGACAAAACTAAAATTGTTTTAGTGTCACTAGTGTAAGGGAGCGGTCAATTTATGTACATGCAGCCTTTAATTTGAAGTTCATGCAATTCAACTAAAGTAGCTCATATAACGTCATATATTGCATTATAAGTGTTGTACGTCCAAGAAATGTTCATTTTACCCTTTACATGTAAATGAAATATCATAAATGTAATTCATGAAAGTATAATCTTAGAAACAGAACATGAAAAACTGAAATAAATGTTTTTTGAAGTTAAAAAATATACAAAATACATAGAAAATCATTATTTCGTCTTCAGTAGATAGTTAACATGTGTAGTATATTTTACAGGTTTTATAGCTATATTGTTCTTATTGTAAGTCTGTAGAAAGGAAAATTAAAATTAAATGTTCAGTACAAAAACGAAGCATTTAATTTAATTTTTATTCATAGGCAAAACCAAATTGAAACAAAAGAAATTTTACAAAATGCCGGGAATTGAACCCAAGCCCTTCCGTTAACTGGCAGTCGCCTTATCCACTGAGCTATTGAGGCGTTTTAATTCTACGTGCACTTTTGTACTAGAGATTCTTTATAAATGAATAAAAAGTGTTTTAAACTAATCCACTTGTTTTATGCAACAATAATTGGCTTATTGAATAGAGAACCACGGTATTCAGACCTTTTCTTCACAAATTAGATTCCAAAACTTGACATAAATAGAAAAATGCACGGTATGCAAGCCTGTAAACAGTATAGGGACATAGTATTAAAATCTTTATTGTGTCTGCATACCGTAAAACTCATACATTGATATGGTCTAAATTATCGCAAACAAATCGAGTAACATTAAATAGCTCCATTGGTAGAGCGCGTACCAGTTAAACGAGCAGATTTGACAGCGCGGGTTCGAATCCTGTATGGTCGCTTTTTATTTTGATCTCGATATTTTATTTTTCCTTAGTATTTATTTATACAGAATAGATTTCAGATTTTGTTGATCTAAATAATGTTTTACAAGTTTGTAGACTTATTTTTTGGCATTTAAAGTGATCAATTGTGTTTCTAAACAGGGCCAAAAATAGGATATTAGGAATTTTAGTGACCAGTCCCTAAATATGACGGATTAGCTATTGTTACTTTTTGTGGTAAAGGATAATGATAAGAGCTGCTTAGCCTCCAAATTGCAGGTCCATATCTTATTTACTTTTCATTTTATGGCCAAAAACCAAAATTAGATGATTTTTTTTTTTTCAACTTTTCAAATACATGTCTCTAAGGCTACCCGAAATTACATAATGACACATGTTTTATAGCTATAGTTTTTTTATTCTTTGTCCGATTTACATGAAAATTTACATCAAAATAAAAAAATTAATTGTCTTTTCCTCAATGACAAAACTAAAATTGTTTTAGTGTCACTAGTGTAAGGGAGCGGTCAATTTATGTACATGCAGCCTTTAATTTGAAGTTCATGCAATTCAACTAAAGTAGCTCATATAACGTCATATATTGCATTATAAGTGTTGTACGTCCAAGAAATGTTCATTTTACCCTTTACATGTAAATGAAATATCATAAATGTAATTCATGAAAGTATAATCTTAGAAACAGAACATGAAAAACTGAAATAAATGTTTTTTGAAGTTAAAAAATATACAAAATACATAGAAAATCATTATTTCGTCTTCAGTAGATAGTTAACATGTGTAGTATATTTTACAGGTTTTATAGCTATATTGTTCTTATTGTAAGTCTGTAGAAAGGAAAATTAAAATTAAATGTTCAGTACAAAAACGAAGCATTTAATTTAATTTTTATTCATAGGCAAAAGCAAATTGAAACAAAAGAAATTTTACAAAATGCCGGGAATTGAACCCAAGCCCTTCCGTTAACTGGCAGTCGCCTTATCCACTGAGCTATTGAGGCGTTGTAATTCTACGTGCACTTTTGTACTAGAGATTCTTTATAAATGAATAAAAAGTGTTTTAAACTAATCCACTTGTTTTATGCAACAATAATTGGCTTATTGAATAGAGAACCACGGTATTCAGACCTTTTCTTCACAAATTAGATTCCACAACTTGACATAAATAGAAAAATGCACGGTATGCAAGCCTGTAAACAGTATAGGGACATAGTATTAAAATCTTTATTGTGTCTGCATACCGTAAAACTCATACATTGATATGGTCTAAATTATCGCAAACAAATCGAGTAACATTAAATAGCTCCATTGGTAGAGCGCGTACTAGTTAAACGAGCAGATTTGACAGCGCGGGTTCGAATCCTGTATGGTCGCTTTTTATTTTGATCTCGATATTTTATTTTTTCCTTAGTATTTATTTATACAGAATAGATTTCAGATTTTTGTTGATCTAAATAATGTTTTACAAGTTTGTAGACTTATTTTTTGGCATTTAAAGTGATCAATTGTGTTTCTAAACAGGGCCAAAAATAGGATATTAGGAATTTTAGTGACCAGTCCCTAAATATGACGGATTAGCTATTGTTACTTTTTGTGGTAAAGGATAATGATAAGAGCTGCTTAGCCTCCAAATTGCAGGTCCATATCTTATTTGCTTTTCATTTTATGGCCAAAAAACCAAAATTAGATGATTTTTTTTCAACTTTTCAAATACAATGCTAGCCAAAATAGGTTGGAATGAAAAATAGAATGTGCACCTTGTAATGGCCATATTTTCGTTATTTCTAGACTGATGAAATGGCACTTTCTTGAGTGTCAAGTCTAAACATTACCCTCACCCCAATACCTCCCCTGCCCCACCAATCAATGTTGGGTACTCCTGAGCGCACATGAACAAAATGTCAGGATTCAACATTGATCAGGCCAACAGGGGCTCATTTGCAATACTGTACTAATTTCCTTCCAACCCTTTTGTCCAGGGTTGTCTCTAAGGCTACCTGAAATTACATAATGACACATGTTTTATAGCTATAGTTTTTTATTCTTTGTCCGATTTACATGAAAATTTACATCAAAATAAAAAAAATTAATTGTCTTTTCCTCAATGACAAAACTAAAATTGTTTTAGTGTCACTAGTGTAAGGGAGCGGTCAATTTATGTACATGCAGCCTTTAATTTGAAGTTCATGCAATTCAACTAAAGTAGCTCATATAACGTCATATATTGCATTATAAGTGTTGTACGTCCAAGAAATGTTCATTTTACCCTTTACATGTAAATGAAATATCATAAATGTAATTCATGAAAGTATAATCTTAGAAACAGAACATGAAAAACTGAAATAAATGTTTTTTGAAGTTAAAAATATACAAAATACATAGAAAATCATTATTTCGTCTTCAGTAGATAGTTAACATGTGTAGTATATTTTACAGGTTTTATAGCTATATTGTTCTTATTGTAAGTCTGTAGAAAGGAAAATTAAAATTAAATGTTCAGTACAAAAACGAAGCATTTAATTTAATTTTTATTCATAGGCAAAAGCAAATTGAAACAAAAGAAATTTTACAAAATGCCGGGAATTGAACCCAAGCCCTTCCGTTAACTGGCAGTCGCCTTATCCACTGAGCTATTGAGGCGTTGTAATTCTACGTGCACTTTTGTACTAGAGATTCTTTATAAATGAATAAAAAGTGTTTTAAACTAATCCACTTGTTTTATGCAACAATAATTGGCTTATTGAATAGAGAACCACGGTATTCAGACCTTTTCTTCACAAATTAGATTCCACAACTTGACATAAATAGAAAAATGCACGGTATGCAAGCCTGTAAACAGTATAGGGACATAGTATTAAAATCTTTATTGTGTCTGCATACCGTAAAACTCATACATTGATATGGTCTAAATTATCGCAAACAAATCGAGTAACATTAAATAGCTCCATTGGTAGAGCGCGTACCAGTTAAACGAGCAGATTTGACAGCGCGGGTTCGAATCCTGTATGGTCGCTTTTTATTTTGATCTCGATATTTTTATTTTCCTTAGTATTTATTTATACAGAATAGATTTCAGATTTTTGTTGATCTAAATAATGTTTTACAAGTTTGTAGACTTATTTTTTTGGCATTTAAAGTGATCAATTGTGTTTCTAAACAGGGCCAAAAATAGGATATTAGGAATTTTAGTGACCAGTCCCTAAATATGACGGATTAGCTATTGTTACTTTTTGTGGTAAAGGATAATGATAAGAGCTGCTTAGCCTCCAAATTGCAGGTCCATATCTTATTTACTTTTCATTTTATGGCCAAAAAACCAAAATTAGATGATTTTTTTTCAACTTTTCAAATACATGTCTCTAAGGCTACCCGAAATTACATAATGACACATGTTTTATAGCTATAGTTTTTTATTCTTTGTCCGATTTACATGAAAATTTACATCAAAATAAAAAAATTAATTGTCTTTTCCTCAATGACAAAACCAAAATTGTTTTAGTGTCACTAGTGTAAGGGAGCGGTCAATTTATGTACATGCAGCCTTTAATTTGAAGTTCATGCAATTCAACTAAAGTAGCTCATATAACGTCATATATTGCATTATAAGTGTTGTACGTCCAAGAAATGTTCATTTTACCCTTTACATGTAAATGAAATATCATAAATGTAATTCATGAAAGTATAATCTTAGAAACAGAACATGAAAAACTGAAATAAATGTTTTTTGAAGTTAAAAATATACAAAATACATAGAAAATCATTATTTCGTCTTCAGTAGATAGTTAACATGTGTAGTATATTTTACAGGTTTTATAGCTATATTGTTCTTATTGTAAGTCTGTAGAAAGGAAAATTAAAATCAAATGTTCAGTACAAAAACGAAGCATTTAATTTAATTTTTATTCATAGGCAAAAGCAAATTAAAACAAAAGAAATTTTAAAAAATGCCGGGAATTGAACCCAAGCCCTTCCGTTAACTGGCAGTCGCCTTATCCACTGAGCTATTGAGGCGTTGTAATTCTACGTGCACTTTTGTACTAGAGATTCTTTATAAATGAATAAAAAGTGTTTTAAACTAATCCACTTGTTTTATGCAACAATAATTGGCTTATTGAATAGAGAACCACGGTATTCAGACCTTTTCTTCACAAATTAGATTCCAAAACTTGACATAAATAGAAAAATGCACGGTATGCAAGCCTGTAAACAGTATAGGGACATAGTATTAAAATCTTTATTGTGTCTGCATACCGTAAAACTCATACATTGATATGGTCTAAATTATCGCAAACAAATCGAGTAACATTAAATAGCTCCATTGGTAGAGCGCGTACCAGTTAAACGAGCAGATTTGACAGCGCGGGTTCGAATCCTGTATGGTCGCTTTTTTATTTTGATCTCGATATTTTATTTTTCCTTAGTATTTATTTATACAGAATAGATTTCAGATTTTTGTTGATCTAAATAATGTTTTACAAGTTTGTAGACTTATTTTTTGGCATTTAAAGTGATCAATTGTGTTTCTAAACAGGGCCAAAAATAGGATATTAGGAATTTTAGTGACCAGTCCCTAAATATGACGGATTAGCTATTGTTACTTTTTGTGGTAAAGGATAATGATAAGAGCTGCTTAGCCTCCAAATTGCAGGTCCATATCTTATTTACTTTTCATTTTATGGCCAAAAAACCAAAATTAAATGATTTTTTTTCAACTTTTCAAATACATGTCTCTAAGGCTACCCGAAATTACATAATGACACATGTTTTATAGCTATAGTTTTTTATACCTTGTCCGATTTACATGAAAATTTACATCAAAATAAAAAAAAATTAATTGTCTTTTCCTCAATGACAAAACTAAAATTGTTTTAGTGTCACTAGTGTAAGGGAGCGGTCAATTTATGTACATGCAGCCTTTAATTTGAAGTTCATGCAATTCAACTAAAGTAGCTCATATAACGTCATATATTGCATTATAAGTGTTGTACGTCCAAGAAATGTTCATTTTACCCTTTACATGTAAATGAAATATCATAAATGTAATTCATGAAAGTATAATCTTAGAAACAGAACATGAAAAACTGAAATAAATGTTTTTGAAGTTAAAAAATATACAAAATACATAGAAAATCATTATTTCGTCTTCAGTAGATAGTTAACATGTGTAGTATATTTTACAGGTTTTATAGCTATATTGTTCTTATTGTAAGTCTGTAGAAAGGAAAATTAAAATTAAATGTTCAGTACAAAAACGAAGCATTTAATTTAATTTTTATTCATAGGCAAAAGCAAATTGAAACAAAAGAAATTTTACAAAATGCCGGGAATTGAACCCAAGCCCTTCCGTTAACTGGCAGTCGCCTTATCCACTGAGCTATTGAGGCGTTTTAATTCTACGTGCACTTTTGTACTAGAGATTCTTTATAAATGAATAAAAAGTGTTTTAAACTAATCCACTTGTTTTATGCAACAATAATTGGCTTATTGAATAGAGAACCACGGTATTCAGACCTTTTCTTCACAAATTAGATTCCAAAACTTGACATAAATAGAAAAATGCACGGTATGCAAGCCTGTAAACAGTATAGGGACATAGTATTAAAATCTTTATTGTGTCTGCATACCGTAAAACTCATACATTGATATGGTCTAAATTATCGCAAACAAATCGAGTAACATTAAATAGCTCCATTGGTAGAGCGCGTACCAGTTAAACGAGCAGATTTGACAGCGCGGGTTCGAATCCTGTATGGTCGCTTTTTTATTTTGATCTCGATATTTTTATTTTTCCTTAGTATTTATTTATACAGAATAGATTTCAGATTTTTGTTGATCTAAATAATGTTTTACAAGTTTGTAGACTTATTTTTTTGGCATTTAAAGTGATCAATTGTGTTTCTAAACAGGGCCAAAAATAGGATATTAGGAATTTTAGTGACCAGTCCCTAAATATGACGGATTAGCTATTGTTACTTTTTGTGGTAAAGGATAATGATAAGAGCTGCTTAGCCTCCAAATTGCAGGTCCATATCTTATTTACTTTTCATTTTATGGCCAAAAACCAAAATTAGATGATTTTTTTTTTTCAACTTTTCAAATACATGTCTCTAAGGCTACCCGAAATTACATAATGACACATGTTTTATAGCTATAGTTTTTTATTCTTTGTCCGATTTACATGAAAATTTACATCAAAATAAAAAAATTAATTGTCTTTTCCTCAATGACAAAACTAAAATTGTTTTAGTGTCACTAGTGTAAGGGAGCGGTCAATTTATGTACATGCAGCCTTTAATTTGAAGTTCATGCAATTCAACTAAAGTAGCTCATATAACGTCATATATTGCATTATAAGTGTTGTACGTCCAAGAAATGTTCATTTTACCCTTTACATGTAAATGAAATATCATAAATGTAATTCATGAAAGTATAATCTTAGAAACAGAACATGAAAAACTGAAATAAATGTTTTTTGAAGTTAAAAAAAATATACAAAATACATAGAAAATCATTATTTCGTCTTCAGTAGATAGTTAACATGTGTAGTATATTTTACAGGTTTTATAGCTATATTGTTCTTATTGTAAGTCTGTAGAAAGGAAAATTAAAATTAAATGTTCAGTATAAAAACGAAGTATTTAATTTAATTTTTATTCATAGGCAAAAGCAAATTGAAACAAAAGAAATTTTACAAAATGCCGGGAATTGAACCCAAGCCCTTCCGTTAACTGGCAGTCGCCTTATCCACTGAGCTATTGAGGCGTTGTAATTCTACGTGCACTTTTGTACTAGAGATTCTTTATAAATGAATAAAAAGTGTTTTAAACTAATCCACTTGTTTTATGCAACAATAATTGGCTTATTGAATAGAGAACCACGGTATTCAGACCTTTTCTTCACAAATTAGATTCCACAACTTGACATAAATAGAAAAATGCACGGTATGCAAGCCTGTAAACAGTATAGGGACATAGTATTAAAATCTTTATTGTGTCTGCATATCGTAAAACTCATACATTGATATGGTCTAAATTATCGCAAACAAATCGAGTAACATTAAATAGCTCCATTGGTAGAGCGCGTACTAGTTAAACGAGCAGATTTGACAGCGCGGGTTCGAATCCTGTATGGTCGCTTTTTATTTTGATCTCGATATTTTTATTTTCCTTAGTATTTATTTATACAGAATATATTTCAGATTTTTGTTGATCTAAATAATGTTTTACAAGTTTGTAGACTTATTTTTTTGGCATTTAAAGTGATCAATTGTGTTTCTAAACAGGGCCAAAAATAGGATATTAGGAATTTTAGTGACCAGTCCCTAAATATGACGGATTAGCTATTGTTACTTTTTGTGGTAAAGGATAATGATAAGAGCTGCTTAGCCTCCAAATTGCAGGTCCATATCTTATTTGCTTTTTCATTTTATGGCCAAAAACCAAAATTAGATGATTTTTTTTCAACTTTTCAAATACAATGCTAGCCAAAATAGGTTGGAATGAAAAATAGAATGTGCACCTTGTAATGGCCATATTTTCGTTATTTCTAGACTGATGAAATGGCACTTTCTTGAGTGTCAAGTCTAAACATTACCCTCACCCCCAATACCTCCCCCTGCCCCACCAATCAATGTTGGGTACTACTGAGCGCACATGAACAAAATGTCAGGATTCAACATTGATCGGGGGAACGGGGCTCATTTGCAATACCGTACTAATTTCATTCCAACCCTTTTGTCCAGGGTTGTAGTTTCTTTAATTCGGTCTTCAATTATACGATGATGGTATTTGACAATGATGTTGACGACGAAGACAATGATGATACTAACATTATGATAAATTATAAGAATGTTGATAAAGGTGAACAATGTCCTTTTGTAAACTTTTGTACTTCCAGGGTGATTCCAGCCGACGAAGTAGTGATTCTTTCCTCTACATCCGACACACCTGCATATACTAGAGATGACTTGAGGAAAACCGCTTGGCCAATACGAGATGATCAATCACTTGAGATTGTTGAACTTTAATTCGTAGATGTAGAGCATGTTGCACTAAAAGGGTATTATTTGTGGCAAACTTCCCACAGCAATATAGTGAACAATATTTGCCACATTTCAGCTAAATTAGTAAAATATGACTTCAATTTGAACAAATTCGTGCGAAGTGCTCGAATATGTGCAATTTGTGCTGTTAATGTGGTCAAAAACACACATATGGCGTAAACATGGGAGGGTGGTGATTGTATGGACCTTCTCCCCTTATCAAAATATTGTATTAACCCATATGGTTTCAGCTATCAAAACATATAGTTTTTATCCTGTTTGTTGATTAAAAGAATTGTTCTGTACTTTTCTGACAAATACAAATATTCCCTCTTACTATGATCGTAGCTGATGCTACATGTATAGTGGGGTATCCATTGCAGCTCACATATTTGCCCTACCTTTGATTTGCATATCAATTTGTAAGCGCTCTTTAGCAAAGTCATAGTTCATTGAATTTACAACCGTATGACAAAACAGGCGAAAATAGTAACTTTTGCACAAGACTTGGTCAAAACATGTGCTTGGATAGGTATTTTTCAACAGATTTACCACATTCACATTGCTATAACATTGAATTGCGTTAACTGTTGACTTAGTGACGAAAAGCGTTTTTAGGGGGAAGTGTTAGCTTTCGTTTGATATTTAAAACAAATCTGATTGGATGAAGGCACGGATGAAGGGAACACTTGAGGTTTCGACAAAAACCAATCAAAGTGGCCCATTTTCAGCTAGAAGCTCCACAGCTCTTCGACGCTATGCACTCAACCGTGTAGTGTAATCCAAGACTGTAGTGGAGACAATCACTGCTTGCTTGAGAACTCTTGGACGAAAATGTGTGCTCAGGTGTATCGAGGTGGAAACTGTGCGTAGATGGTTTATAAGAGAATCTTTTTTGTATAGAAACCTTTCCATATGCCACCAGATATAAGTAAGCTTGTTTTGTTAAGTGGCGAGGCAAGAGAAAAACTGCATTAGCGAACAACGGGTATGCACTTACGCATCAAAACTGAAACAATGCATCAATAGGTATCAATATAAAATAATCTCTCTATATAGACTCTCCATCGTAATGGGCACTATCTTTCGTGCCACGCCTATAGTATTGTTTTTTGTCAGCACTTAGCGCTCGCTTCAGTTTTCTCTTTAGACGAATAGATACATTCCCGACATCAATTAGGTGAGAACTCTTACGCCATCATATAGTCAATACGCACGCTGTCCAACTGAACGTGGACATTGAAGATATCTACATCGATGATGACGTAGTTTCGGATTTCGGGAATTATAGAAATGGTCGATAGAAGATGCTGCTGTCTTACCATCTCTTCATAAGCCGGTATTGGTCACTCTTACGATTGTGATTATAGCATGTATACACATTTTTCGATAGCTTCTCGAACACCGTATTTCTCTGGATATACCACAACAAGATTTTGCGTAGGATTCACAGTAAGAATACGACAGTAAATTACGACATTTTCATAGTTTAATATTCTTATCAAATCTTTTGGAAGCTTGGGATTAATCAAAGTGTTTGTGATAAAGGTAAGATTGATATTGACGTACAGCCAAGGTATCTTTTATTCTGTTTGTTTTATTTTGTTTCGGGACTTTTCAATCAAGTATTCAACATAAATTAGCCTTTAAAGTAGGGATATAACATAAAAACAAGGAAAAAATTATAACAGAAATGAATACTTATAATCATCAAATTATTAGGTGGTGGGTAAGCCCCTAAGCCTATTTTATCTTGATTTTATTTTAGATCATTGACTTCTCTATTACTTCACATTGATTAAGCAGCATCGACGGCCGATCCAAAGATCGAACATATTTGGCAGGGATCCCTCATTGATTGCCTTGAATAGCAAGATGAAGATTCACGCCCAATTAATACTAGTGACATACGTTATTATTTGGACACCTTATTTCCACACTCATCTTATCACTGCAAACATTATTGTCGAACCTCTATGGGACATTGATTCTACTACATGTGGTATTCAAGAAGCTGGTAACATCAGTGACCATGGTGACTAGATCACATTTCAAGGTAGCCATGGGCATACCTGCAGTCTTCGCCTCGATGCTCATTTGGAAAGAACTTTACTCTTGCAAGTGCAAATACCAGGAAATCTGCCGGATTTGTTTGTTCTTCATATACAACGAATGGGTTCTCATTTGAATTGTACCAATAAGTATGTTGTTTTAAAACAAAATAACTGTGTTAGCAATTTTGCATCTTCTAAATTGCAGGTAAACTTAGAGGGTAAAATAAATATCACAATAAATCGGATTTCAAAAACAGATGTTCAGGAAGAATTTGCTTTAGATCATGTAGCTTGTCCAGAACTTGAAAAGATCCACCGAGTCTCAAACACAAATAGCAGGTCTATATGTACAAATGTAAAAGGGTATAAAGATCAGATTACATGTAGTGTGGAACCAGGTACTAGAGGTGAATGCAAACTGCAGTTTCCAAAAGATTGCAATGCTACTCTAGGCAACCGAGAAGTTTCATTTCAATGTTTAGATCAGAGTGATAACAAGAATAAGGATTTCAAAATGTTTTTAAACTTGCCTACTCATACTACTGAGCTAAATTTGGCTGGGAAAAATATTACAAAGTTTGAGCAAGAAGCATTGTGGGGAATGACTAGAATTGGCATATTAGATGTGTCAAACAATCTATTGGAAACATTGCCAATCCAAATATTCAGAGATCTTACAAAATTATTTGATCTAATTATTTTTGGTAACCTACTATCTAAACTCAATGAAGACGTTTTGCAAAGTTTGCTCAACTTACAATCCCTAAATCTAGCACAAAATGCTTTGACGATTTTACCAGACCACTTGTTTAGGAATATGAGTCAAATATACACCTTAAACATATCAAGCAATATGTTGGTGTTTGTAAATGAAAGTATTTTTGAAGGGCTGTACAATTTGACTGTCCTTGATCTTTCACATAATATGCTAATGACGTTGCCAACTAATCTGTTTCGTGATTCATCCAAACTATATCATTTGGTTCTATCTTATAATAGATTGTCCTATTTAAACTCAGATTTGTTTTCAGGTTTGTCATTGCTTAATCAACTAAACATTGATAATAACCGGCTAAACACATTGAAATTTGACCTATTTCAAACGTTACACAGCCTTAAAGGGCTTATCCTCCACCACAATGATTTGTCCTCTTTAGAGATGGGCTTATTTTCCGATACAGGAAACATGGAAGTTTTAGATCTTTCTTCTAATAACTTATCCACATTGCAATTTAACCTATTTCAAACGTTACTTGCCCTTAGAACACTTGATCTCGATAAGAATCGTTTATCCTTTTTAGAAGTTGGTTTATTTTCCAATGCAAGAATGCTAAGAATCTTGAGTGTTTCCTCTAATAACTTAACCACATTGCATTATCAAACATTCACGAATTTGAGAAAGCTAAGGCATCTACACCTTAATGATAACTATATGTGACCGTACAGCACGAATGAGCCGTAAATGTCCTCAATTGTATTCTGAGTTACAGTGTAAAATGGGCATGAAGGTCATATTCATAGGTATTTCAATTTGGTGCTACGTGTATCTCATTAAATGAGGTACACGTAGCACCAAATTGAGGTACCTATGAATACGACCTTCATGCCCATTTTACACTGTAACTCAGAATACAATTGAGGACATTTACGGCTCATTCGTGCTGTACGGTCACATATATTTTCACTGCCAGACCAAATATTTAATGACCTAGACAATCTAAGGAAACTTTCTCTTTCTATAAATAAGTTTTCTATTTTACAAGAAGGGGTGTTTAGGAACCTTGAATCACTGACCAAATTATATTTGAATCACAACACTTTGTCCACCTTGAAATTGGATTATTTTCCAATTTAACAAATCTACAAATTTTGACCCTCTCTAATAACAACTTAACTAATTTACATAATGAAACATTTACAACTTTGACACACCTAAAATTATTAGACATTTTTTTAATCACCTAACAATTTTACAAGAAGGGGTGTTTAAGAACCTTGAATCATTGACTGATTTGTTTATAGCAGGAAACAAGTTAGACACTTTATCCGCAGGCGTGTTTCAAAATTTACCGCATCTTAGAGTTCTGTACCTTCATTTGAATCGATTGACTTTTATGAATTCTAGCATCTTTCAAAATCTACATGAGTTACTCGTCTTAGGTTTGAATGACAATATGTTGAGGCACTTTCCCGAGAATTTATTCGTCGGTTTGAAAGAGCTGAGAGTTCTGGTTTTGGCCAATAATTCAGGAGTTAAATTTGAGGAAACCCTATTACAAGGGCTAACACAACTGCAGGTAATAGATTTAAGTGGGCTGAATATGCATTATTTGGATCGGGAGTTATTCAAAGACAATATTAATCTTCAGAGTATTGAACTGCACAGAAATAATTTGAAAACAATCCCCAATTTTACAAATCTGCTCGACCTAAGTTTCCTTAATTTAAGAGATAACGTACTGATTGAAATCAAATTTGATACAATATTGTTTGCAAGTAACAATTTGGAATTACTGGTAAGTCAACACGAAATATGTGAATGTTATGTACCTGAAGATGTTGCCTGCAGCGCGGCTTATGAACGATCCCCGTATCTCACGTGTGATAGGCTTCTTTCCGATAGGGTTTTGATGTACATCATGTGGTTCATTGGGGTTAACGCAATTTGTGGAAATCTTTTCGTGTTGTTGTGGAAATTTTCCAAAAAAGAAACCAACTCAGTTCAGAATTTATTTCTCACAAGTCTTGCTATATCTGATTCTCTCATGGGCGTGTACATGTTGATCATTGCATCTGCTGATATCTATTTTGGCGAATACTTTCCTATGCAATCTGAACGCTGGAGATCAGGTATTACTTGTCGAATAGCAGGAGCCTTATCCATTATATCGTCCGAAGCATCAGTACTTTTAATTTTGCTGATAAGTATTGACAGATTTATAAATATTCGATTCTCATTTTCAACCAAAAAGATTAGTAAATTTGCGGCCAAATTATTAATACTTATAACATGGGTTACTTCATTTATTCTAGGTATTATACCATCTATTTTAAGCGGGAAAATATTTAAATGTTACGACAATTCACATGTATGTATCGGTCTGCCATTGGCTTTAAACAAACAGATTGCTACCAAGGAAGAATTAAGAACAGTATGGTTTAATAAAGATATAGGTTTGGCTTATCCTATATTTACAACCACTTTTGAAGGTTATCAGACTGGTCAATTCTTTTCATCAGCAATATTTCTTGGAGTAAATTGCATTTGTTATTTAATCATACTTTCTTGCTATATTGAAATAATCAGAGCAGTTCGGAAATCTTCTAAAAAGGCGGGTAGGACCAAAGATTTGCAAAGACAAATCATGCTAACCGCCAAAGTAACTGCAATAGTTGCTACAGATTTCACTTGCTGGTTTCCGATCATCATACTAGGAATTTTGGTTCAAACTAGGACACTCATGTTACCCCCATCTGTCTATATGCCTGGTCAGTAGCATTCATTTTGCCAATCAATTCAGCAATTAATCCATACCTTTATACAATTGGTGAAATCATATCAACTTACAAGAAAAAACGAGGTGATGAAAAGATGCAAGAAGTTGAAGAGAATAATTAAGATATTCAAATTAAACATGGCGAGAATAATTAAAGATACAGGGTGTATCAAAATTATTGTTTATAACACAAGAGTAATGCTCAAAAGTCGCAAGTTTCTTCACAGAAAATGTTATTCTCATAGGCTAAACTTCTTATTAAACTTGTGATTGATAGCAATCTATTCTTATACATAATTTCCAACATAATTTCCAACAAATTTCAGCAATATAAATAAAAACATTCACGTACATTAAAAATATTCGGAGAACAAATCAACAATCATTTTTGATACAGCTTGTATTTTCCAGCCGTTATAAAAATTCAATATAGGATTTAACCGTCTGCCTTTATCTTCAAATGTTATCAAAATTATCTTGTCATAGTTTTTGAATGAAGGATCGCTTATTGAACAATTCTGATTTTGGGATCTACCAGTTTATTGATCGAGAAACTCGGCGGGAGCTAGCAAACAGAGGGAGTATGGTCACTGAAAAGATCGGATGTGAAAATCTATCAATTGTGCACAAATGAATATAAATTGGTATTTTATGTATAATCTTTGATACTTTGGGGTGTCAGTATAGACCCTCTAGATCATTGGTAGTGGGGCAGTGGACTCAAATTGTAGGGTACGTTTTTCGCTAGAGGTCACGAAAGGTCACCACACAGGGATTATTTCTCGTCTGATGACAAGGATTAAAAGTGTATAGTTTGTACTGTCTACGACCTATCGTTATTGAGTTATTCTACAAAAACCTCATTGTTAGGCTAAATGACATGTTTTTGGTTGTACATGGATCAAAATTTTAACTTACTCCGATTTGGGCAAAAATGGTAGCAAATTGTTTGTGTAGCTGAATAGATTCGGAAAAACAATAGTTTTGGCTATCTATTGTGTTCACTTACTGAGATAGAGTGCAAACAAGGTGATCTCTGACTTGTTTTGCACATAAGTAAAGTAAACAGTTTAGAAAGTTCCATGCCGTTTCTTGATTCTTATATCAAGGTGAGCAATTTGCCACCAATTTTGCCCAAATCGGAGTAAGTTGAAATTTTGATGTAATTTTCTTTAGCAGGGGGGGGGGAGCGCTCCAAATCTTAGAACGGAATGTGCGAAGTGCGATAAAAATTTTGATCGTAAGTGTAAAGAAGACACGCGGAGTGCGCGAAAATCTTGCATAAAGATTGTGCGCACATTTTTTTTAAGTCCAAAGAATGCGCGTGTAGCGCGCAAAAATTTTGAGTCACCAGCCCTTATTAATTCTATAACCCTTCCTATTTTGGTTGTTAAAAAATTATAACCCCCCTAACACCTCATGGTATCAAACATTGGTTGACATAGGTGTTGAACTCAATCCTTAACTAAAGGCCCGTATGAGATTTAGCTCCTAAACTATAGCTATGCACAATGGGCAAGTGGACTACGGAAAAAGCATTTTGACACCCCTTCCCCAAAAATTCAAGATAGTTGAATATCAAGATCCTTACCTATATAGTTGCAACTGAAGTACCTCATTTATTGATCTGTCACAAGCATGAGGTAATTTTTACATTTTTCAGAGATTTATTTCAATGTGTTTGCGAACGTTTTCACTCTTCAGTGATCATTGTTATATTCTTTTCTGCTTTCTAAAACACAAAATGTAGAGAGTGTACAATACATAAAATTTACATTTGTTTATTTAGCTTTAACTAGTTACACGATCCATCCATAACGCTTGTAGCCACACAAACAATTTAATATAAATCAATGTCTTATGCATAAATGTAAAAAATCCAGAGTTTTTCGGAACTAATGTAGATATAGATGCCGTTGGTGGCGTCTGGCCAAATGAAGGGGGCTATACCCGGCTAGACCAGTGACGTCGCGCAGACGTCACGGGTCTAGTAGAGCTGTTGATTAAATGCACTTTTTTGGCCCAGATCTGTGCTGTTTCGTATATTTATCAGCGTTTCCAAACCTTTTGAAAGAAACCATCCTAAGGCATTCCATGCGCTACAATGTCAAAATTTTGGCTACATCATAGATATCTGGGCCATCTCTGAGCATTACCAGGTCTGAGCATATGAAAGCAATTCAGGTGTTCCTTCAAAGCTTTAGTCGTGTGCTGCCACCTAGCGGTGGTTCCGGGAACGTGGCGTCTAGAATATGCACTCTATTTCTCAGAGAGATTGCATTGTTTTCTATGTAATTTTATGTAATTTCGAACGTTTTCAGTGATTATTGTTATATTCTTTTCTGCTTTCTAAAAGAATTTTGTCTTTCAAAGTTAATCACTTTTATTTAGCGTTAAAGGAAGTTTTTTTTTATTAACTATAAGTCGATAAACAACACAGTTGTATAGTTATACAATATACAATATGTTGATATCAAGCACGTCATTCAAGTCTCTGTGACGACATCTTTTGTATACTGTTAAAGCCTTAATGTACGATCTTTTTTAAGAATATACCTTTATTTTTTTCAAAACCGATTTTTTCATATTTGTAATACTTTCACATGTTCCAACTTAAATCTATGAGCAAACTGTCAAGTTCTCCCTATTTGTAGTAAAACGGGATGATTTTCTGTTGGTCCGACATATTATCATAATTTTTCAGATTATGATAATATGTCAGAACGATCGCAAATCGTAGTCTCCTACGAAGCCAGTTTGGGGAGGGAGCGTAACCACACTGGCTGCGTAGGCGACTAACTCTGAGGCCGTACTCGCCGTCCTAATGCAAAAAAAGTGCGAGATATTTTGAGTGATAGAAGTGAAGTTTATGATGTTGTTTCTTTGCAAATTTCCAATGTTTTTCGTGTCCAAATGTATTGGGAACTTTCATAATGATTGCATTTTATTATTTTGGAAAAAAAGAAGAAAAATCTAAAAATTTAAAAAGATCGTACATTAAGGCTTTAAGGTATGCACTTACCTAGTGACACATTGGGCTATTCCATTTGAAATCCACACACCCCCTGTGGAAGATTTTGGAATTCCAACCAAATTCATCAGTTTGAGTCGTCGACATTCCAACTGGAATTGAGGTCAGATTTCATCTGAAATAGTACGGCAAGGGTGTGGAAGATTTTGGAATTCCAACCAAAATCAACAGTTTGAGTCATTCCAGATCTGGAATTGAAGTCGACATTTCAACTGGAATTGAGGTCAAAATGCAAATCTTCCACAGGGTATCCCACTGAAAGTTAAATAAAGTTAAATTTCCCACTCAAAAACATCTGAAATAGTACCAAAATCAACAGGTTGAGTCGTCAATATTCCAACTGGAATTGAGGTCAAAGTACAAATCTTCCACAGGGTAATTCAAAAACATGTATATTTCAACCCAAAAACATGTAAATTTCCAACTGGAATTGAAGATTGACTCTGAAAAGGGTGTGGAAGATTTTGGAAATCCAACCAAAATCATTAATTTGAGTCTTCCAGATTATATGAAAAGTGCATGTTTGGAATTCCAGCTTTTCATAGTATTGGTATAAAATCACTATACCTGATCTTATTATTTGCTAGTAATCATGGTTTCAAACCATCAAATGCTGGATCTAATGAGATTGCATGCTCCCAGTCCCCGCACTCCGTGTATCCGCGGGTAGTTGTGAAATTTGAAAACCCAGACCTGAAACTTTTCAGTTACTTTTGTTGCTCAAATTCATACATTAAAAAAAGAAATTTCAGCCCAATTGGAGTTATTTTATCACCAATTTGACGCTGTCTTTCAGGTTTTGTTTGTTTGAACATTTAGCTCTGAAAACCTGGGGGGTCAATCCCAGTGTAGCATGTACACCATTCACGATAATCAACTTTTGAAAAGCACCCTAAACAAGGATTTAACCCTTGCCTAAAACGTTACCATAAACAGGTAACACGCACCTGTTTTTTCACACCCTAAACAGGGATTATATACCTTGCATCAAATTTCATTTCCGCATATTAGCAATTGCAATTTTGCTACCCTTTTTTCCAAAATTTCATGCTTTTACACCCTAAACACGATACGCGCGTAATTTTAATAATTTGTCATAAAATTTGTATTATATCGTGAATTTCAAAAAATGAAAATTATTTGATATCAGAAAGACATTCTTCGTATTTAGAATGCAATTCGATATGTCTGATGTGCTCTCATGTCCCACAAAAAATACTGTAGAAACGCTCAAAACGCTCATTCCAGATCCCTTAAACAAAAGTTTATGGTACAAATTTGTGTGACGTGCCTAATATATGCCATATTAAAGCTATATAAAATTGTGTGAAATATGGTTTGTGCAAAAATAGAATGAATAGGCCAGCATGAAGGCTCTTTTTAGGCTAAAAAGCTACATAGATGTCAACTTGATGCATGGGGGAGGATTGTCAATACCCCCTTATCAAAATTTTTAGGGAATTATATAAAAACGAAGCTAAACTATTATAAATGATGAAAACAAAATCCATGTTTTGTCAAGAAGTGGTAAATTTCTTGACTTTTGTTTCACTATGTCTTGAATGAAAATTCTAGACATAATTAAGTAAAGACAAGAAATTTGCCATTTCTTGACTAAACTGTTATACAAAACTTATTGTTGCTGCATAGTGAAAACAAGCTTCATTTTAATATGAGTAACAGTTTTAAAGAGTTAAACTTAGGCCTACACCTAATTATAATTTTCTAATGTTTTGGCCTAAATTATTTTTTTGGTATAATATTGTAAATATTTAAGTCAACAGATACAATCACTAGTTTATTGCCAGATTTAAAAAAAATAAAGTGGAATTGAATAGAGACTATATTAAACAAAAACAAATCCGTTTTTTTTAAAATATATTTTTTGCCATTTTAATGTGATTTAAAAATATAAAGCTGTGGAAATTTAGTGAAAAGGGGGAGAATGTGGGGGGGGGGCACTCAATATTTTTTTGGTAGGGGTGTGCCACCGCCAGTTTTGAACTTGAGGTCTAAGGAACTGATCGGCAGGTCAAAAAGGGGGGTCTAGGGAACTGATCGGCCGGTCAAAAAGGGGGGTCTTGGGAACTGTTTGACCGGCCAAAAGGGGGGTCTTGGGAACTGATCAGCCGCCAAAATCTGAAAAATCTCGGCAACTAAACCATGCAGGCCAAACCAGGGTTCAATTTTGTTGCGTTTTTGCCACAGATTTTTGAAGGAATCGATTTCACTTTGAATCAAAATAGGTCTGTTTTGGCCTATACGATGAAAATCTCAGCAAAGCAAAACAGCATTCGAATCAAAAAAATAGCTGGGAAATGTGAGTGCCCCCCCCCCCCCCAGGGTGGGACTCGAATGCAGGGCCTTCAAGTCAGTGGCATAGATTTGTATTTGACATGGTAGGGGAGCTGGGGTTGGAAAACAATTCTTTAAGTGTGAAACTAAACCTACCCACAGAATAAGTTTATGGTACAAATTCGCACGAAGCACCTAATATTTGCCATATTGAAGCTAAATTGTGTGAAATATGGTTTATACAAAAATAGAATAAATAGACGCAAAGGCTATTTTTAGGCCATAAAGCCGCATACAGATATCAACATGATGCATGGGGAGGATTGTATAGATCATACCCTCTTATGAAAATATTGGGGAATTATACATGTACGAAGCTAAAATATTATAAATGATGAAAATGAATTTGTTTTCACCCTTGACACCAAATTTTTTTGTTGACCCGACGTGGAGCAATTTTTAAAATATTTTTTTAGTCTGAGGTGGAGGGGTGGAGCTAATTTATTTTCTCCCACAGATAGCGAGATAATTTATTTTTCTTCAAAGAACTTTTCCGAGAAACCACAATATGATAATATGGAAAGTTACACATAATGCTAAAAAAAGGGGGGGGGGGGGGGTAATTAACTGACCAACCTTTGGCACAGTTGGAAAATTGTTCATGATAAAATTATATAGCAATCCCCAAAATGTTTATATAATCTTGAACATTGGCTTCAAAATGCAACAACGCACTTCTTATCCTAGAATTGCTTTTCAAATTTGGTCTTTATCAGATTGCTTTCCCAAAAATGTGCTATTGGCATGGTTTTCTTATATGCCTACATGTATACATGTATTTATTTATTTACTCAAATTTCTGTGCCATCACAAATAACAACATACGAGGGATGGTCAATATATTCCTGCAACTATTATTTATCTCTGCTAAGCATGACTTTGATGACTAGTTTGTACTTTTTGTACCTTTCTCTTTCAAAACAAATGTGTATTAGCCAAGTCGAATCCTTGATTACGTAATGACATTAGCATAAACACAATAGCATATGGACACTGCCTGATATATCATAGTGGTGAAAAATAGTAGAGAAAATAATGAGTCAAATTGATGTATTGTTACATAATTCTAAATATCTCGAGAATAAAAGTATGGAATCTGGTGCGTTTTTGCAATTTGGTAGACCGATAACACAGGGTTGATGCTATACTCTATTTAGACCTATACTATTTTTTATTAGAGATAGGGGATCATGTTGAATATCTCCAATTTTGAGTAGGCGTTATCACGCATTGTTCTTTACATAATAAGAAATAGCAAGATTAAAATGGTACCTGGTTCGATAAGGTAAAATGGGAGGTCCCCGTGGGGAATTCACAAACATTTCTTCCTTTTTAAACCCTTTGTTTTCAAAATGTCATGTTTATGTAATCAAAGCAGCACACCATAGAGATGCTCTGAATTGAAAAAGAAATTTGAATTTCAAAAGGTGTGTTTAATTTCAGCATTCTGAAACTTAGTATAGCAACTAAACTCACAACGTCCAGCAGCATTGTATTTAGTCATATTTATAGCGCTTTTTTGCCTAAATTTTCCTTTTTTCATACATTTTTGGTACTTTTAATTGTGCCTACCAGGCTACCACCCACACATGCACATATTTATTTCTTTTATTGCAACAATTTCTATTGTCCTGACTATGATCTTTCATACCAATAATCATAATTGTTTTCGTTTCATTTTGGAGATATTTTTTATTCTTGCGTCTAACTTGTATGCTCGTCTGTCATGATTTTCACACCATTTTTGTTTGTCATTAAGGCCTATTTCTGATGAATTTCAAAGACTGCACCTTTCCTCGTCTGTGTGTTCAATTCTTCTTTCACAATTATCAAGTGAATATACTCAGATTACCTCATACCAAAACAAGGCTTGCAAACTGCTTTGGTACTTACTTATCCTTCTCTCATGTTCTGTAACTGCAATTCAAATGTCCCACCAACGTTGACAGTTGTCAGTGTACATATAGCAATGACTTGATACAAATGAGATTACCTAATTCAAAAGTACAAACCTGTATTTATCATAAGAAATAGTCATCAAAGTCATGCTTGAGGGGAGATAAAATAATAGTTGCGGGAATATATTGACTGCATTGTCCCTCGTACAAAGACAATAGAAAACAACATACCTTTATAGTAAACTAATCTTAAGGGATCCCCGTAGAATACAGGAAGGAACATGATAAAGCGCAACATATCTTTTTATTTCAACAGAAGGGTTGTCAACATGTCCAGGGTTTTGTGGAAATGAGTCCCAATTTATTTATTTTTATTTACAATCTTTTCTCAAACATGCCAATGAATGTGAGAAAGAGAGTGAATAATTGATACAAATTCTCCTTTCAGAAATATATGGCTGGCTACAAAACAAAATGTGACATATTTGTTACAACCTGCAAAACAATTTGAAAATCAAAGGCATTCATTTTATTTTAACAATCTTCATAATGCCTTTGTTTTTATGAAATATTTGATTAATTTAGTTAATTCTGCACTTGTCATTGATATTGTGAAAAGATATTCCAATTCCAAAAATATTGCAGCCACAGAAACTCAAAATATTTCCTTATGACGGTATGACTGTATGGCATTGATATTCATCAAATATCCACTTGGCGATAACTAATTAATTGAAAAGGCTATTGACATTCATTTTAAGTTTAAAAGAATATCACATTGAAATGTTTAGAAACACAACTTTTAAAATAAGTAAGTTTTTTTTAAATATTTTTTTTGTCATTGAACATATTACTTTCGATGAAAGAGTCATTAAACATTGTGCAGAAATAAGTCAAGCAAGTGAATTGCCCATATTTTCTCAGTTGACAATATTTACAGGATAATAAAAAAAAACAAAATACAATACAAATTAGTGAAATTGATGTATGCATTAAAATGAACGATCAATTTGATTGATTGACAAATATTACATATAATATAATAAAATTTTTAAAAAAATGACATGGTATTGCACACATAAGCCTAACAAACTTCAGTGACAAACTTATTAATTAGAGAATAAATGATAGGATTTTGTCTTTTGCCTATCCAATATCGTGTCATAATGGATGGGCTGGCCAATATTTTGAGTAGTGGATGCCGGCGCAGCCGGTATCCACTATATTTTTATCGTAGTGGATGCCGGCACTATATGACACGATATTGGATAGGCAAAAGACAAAATCCTATCTTTTATTCTCATTCTTATTCAGTTTTAATGTAATTTTTGCGAGGAAAACTGCCTTTTTTAAAGTTACTTTTGTGAGGACATCCCCGTTGTTTTAAATGAATGAAACCATCACGACATCTAAGCCGCCGAATCGCGTTCTTAGTTCTCGCACGTGTATGACGCAAACGCATTATCGCGCGATCATTGAGGAGCAACAAGCGTGCCGTTCCGTGGCGGCGCGCGCCCTGACTAATATCACTATCAACTATTGTGAGATATTCGAAGGGCGCACACCACTAAATAATCGCCCCATTGAAATACGTGTAAAAACACCAGTTTTATTTGCTCGTTTTGAGGCCTTTTCGGCGCTTTCTGAGAAATTTAAGGATAACCAGTCGATTGCAAATCGATGAAAGTTTAACATATGTTTCAATGTATGGGTAGTCTTCCGTCTCGTTTTCCCGGTAGGAGCCGCTAAACAGCGCCCTCACTGTTTTTGACATGCTCTCATGACTGTAAACCCGTTTCTGCCCATTTTTAATACGCGGACCTATTTTCTCGATAATTATAAAAATGCCACTTTTTTAGTGATTCAAATTCATGCACAGGCTTTACACTTTTATTTAAGCTTTAATTCGCTACTCTTTCTGATTATTAGTCCAAAGAGCAGCCCATAATACCTCAAAAACTTTCTGTATTTTACCGGAACTCAGTAGGGTTGCACAAATGGCGCATTGATTTAGTGGTGTGCTCCCTTATACACCAGAAAACCAATCAAATTATGTGAATTCTTTACAAGACGCACCCATTGAATAAGAAAATCAAAATGTTTGCAATAAAAATTCATTTTCTTGCATTACAAATTATTTTAAATTTATTTAAAATTTTATAAATATTTTTAGCATTGAAAATATTACTTTTGATGAAAAAGTCAACAAACATTGGGCAGAAATAAGTCATGCAAGTGAATTGTCCATACTCCCTCAGTTGACAATATTTACAGGCTTGATATATTAAAACAAATATAATACAAATGATTGAAATTAATGAATGAATTAAAATGAACGACCAATTCGATTGATTGACACATCTACTATGCGTTCATAGGCAAATGTAGAATGCCAGAAGACAATAAAATGACAAGGTATTGCACACATAAGCCTAACAACCTGACAATCTTATTAAAATCAAAATGTTTGCAATAAAAATTAATTTTCTGACATTTTCTGAATTTGTCAAATAAGGAACTTTTTCACGATAAATTAAAATTTGTCATTTGTGCATGCATGACAAATTTGTCAACTAAGGCAGTATGTATGGCCATATTTTGTTTGTTAAATGATGAATTAATTATACTTCATGTGCTTGGTGTACAAATAAAGTAAACTAACAAATTTATATTAGTCAAAACAAGAAATTTAACAGAGAATGTAATTAAATATTAAAATGTAAATTTTAGACATTTTATAAATGCTTGATATGACTAAACATTGATAAAATTACCTATAGGGCAAAATAATTATTTATTGTTGTTGGGTTTTATTAAGTGGGAGCATGATAACAGAACAGAGCAAGTTTTTGAAGAATCATTTTCTGAACGAGACATTTGTCTTACAAATAAGCAAATGAATAAAGAGTAAACTGACGAATCAAACGGAAAACATTACAAGAGCATATTTATAACTGTTAGTATACATTTTAAATGAGAATCAAAATAAACCTTGAATGAATAAATTAACAATGTGAACTGCAAAAAGTTTATTCTTAATTAATATATCATTTTCTTTCTTTTGAAATGAGTGTTCACATATGCAATATCAACGGTACATTTTGGCACTGCGGGTTTAATTACATTGCAATTATGGTTGATTTCACACAAATGCAGAGATGTTATTTGTTTGTTCAGCATCATAGCTATTAAATGTGATCAAAATATCAAATAAAAATCAAATAATTAGGCCTAAATATTTTGCAATTCTCAATCAAGAAGGGCCCGAGGAAGCAAGGCCTATCCTGAAAAGAGCCCAGACTATAAAGTATAAGATCATAATCAAATTATGCTCCATACACTGTCCACTGTGGTCCACAGCTTCTGTGCACAAACTTGTAGTGGTTTTACAAACCTATTCCACTGGGCCAAGGACACCCATCCTAAAAATAGGTTTTAGAATGTTAATGGTTTAATTTATGTGGCATTATATTTTTGCAATTATCTGTTCTTAAAACAAAAACTTCACAATGCAGACAAAATATATTTCTTGTCACTTGAGGTCTATTAAAGTTGACTATAAAGTCTATCTGGTATTTGAATGAATGAATGTATAGCAAAATAAAAATCTGAAGAAACTGTCAAGAATTCTATCTATAAAAAATCCTTTTTTACAACAACAAAAAATTTGTAAATTTGGACAACAAAATAAAATTCAGGCAAAAATTCTCATTAGGGGCTGTGCAATAATTATGAGCCAATGGGTTGGGGGAAATTTCCCATGATGGTCCAACTCAAAATGTGTCGGTTATTGTTGGAAATTTCAGCATGATAATATTTTAAGCAAACATGTTTTTTGCGTCTAACAGTTTTTATTATTTCTAAATTTCCACCATACTCAGAAAACAAGCAAATCTTCCACAGGAATTTCTCCCAGGGGGGGTCACTCCCATTGAGGACTGTACAACATACACGATAATGAAAACGCTTAAAAAAGAGTAGTTTTTCGTGGATTAAGCACGATACGCGCGTAACGCGTTTAGGGTGTCAAAAACATGAAATATTGGAAAAAAGGGTAGCAAAATTGCAATTGCTATACGCGGAAATGAAATTTAGGGTATGAAATTTGATGCAAGGAATAAAATCCCTGTTTAGGTGTAAAAACACCTGTTTAGGATATTGTTTTAGCCAAGGGTTAAATCCTTGTTTAGGGTGCTTTTACCCTGTTTTAGACCTTCTCTGCTGGAATTCTAACAAAATGTAAATGTTTCCAACTGGAATTGAGGTAGAAGTGCATATCCGACTGAAAGTTAAATTTTCCACCGATAATGTTTCCAACTGGAATTGAAGTCGACATGAAAATCTTCCACAGGGTATCTGACTGGAATGAAGTTTTTAGCTAGAATTCCACACAAAACATGTAAATGTTTCCAACTGGAATTGAGGTCAAAATGCAAATCTTCCATAGGGTATCCAGCTGGAATTGCGTTAAATTTGTAAATCTTCTACATGATTCAGCTGGAATTACAATGAAACGTGGGACTATTTCCAACCGGATTGTACATTTGGCCCAACTGGAATTTAGGTAGCATTGTAAATCTTCCACAGGGGGGGTGTGGATTTCAAATGGAATAGCCCATTCACTACTTGCACGGTTCTGCCATTATGTACTATGTGCAAGGAGAGCCTCGAAAGGAATAATTACATAACGTTACACCCAGGATATGTGGGTTACACACAACGTAATACGACTGGTTCGGTTCTCATTCCTGTGTGCTGTCAGTTCGAGGCTCTTCTCGCACATTGTGCATAATGTGTTTTGTTTGTAATGCTTGTCATCAGAAACACCAAATTTGTTTTCAATGTATAGAATGGACAATCAATAAACCATAATTATTCATAATGTGAACTGTTTGGAAATAATTATTGCTACAACTTGACTAGTGTGTTGAAATATTAAGATAATATGTGCAATAACAATTATTAACTAATAATTGTCCTATTTTGCTGTGTTACCAAGGTAACGAAATATCTTACTTAGCGCAACCTATTCTTTTTTTCTGATTTCGCATAGAAAGACGAATAATTTGAGACCGTTTTCGCCGCCCCAGTGGAACCAAAATTCTTTCCCACAATGTAATTGGCATATTGCATAGTAACGGATACAGTTAAGAGGTTCACCATCTCCTTTGTTATGCAATAGCCTACACCTGCGATGTCGTCATTTGACATCACGTCGATGCGCACATCGTTTAGTAAAATTCCTTACTGCGCATTTCAAAGCCGTGAAGTACACAGTAACGATGTGCGCATTCGCCAGCGAAGTGGTTACATAATTAACTCCTTGGTAACTGGATCACGCACCTTTTGGAATCGGTAGTACATGCCATAGTGATCCAGTTGACATTAATCAGATTACATGTAACACTTCGCTGGCGAATTGGCGTGACGACATCACAGGTGCACTCGCAAAGGCTTATGGGATTGACCGAAAAGGTCAACTGTAAAGGTAACGAGGCACAGTGGTAACAAGGTATTCGAAAATAAAAGCTGCCCCAGCTGGTGCATTATGGGATGCAGTTTCTTTTAGGGTACACTGTTAAAACTATAGATCGAAAACATTGTTAACAAGTTTCCTCCGACCTCTAAAAAGGCGATTTCCGAGGTACATTTTTGACTCTTTTTTGCATCAATAAGGGGCTGTGCAATAATTATGAGCCGGGGAGGGTAAAATTGGGGGGGCAAGCAATTTTGGCAAGCCGAGAGGGGGCAAGTGATTTTTGCACACATTCTTGGGGCGCCCTATTTGGCATGTGCAAGGGGGGGGGGGCAAAGGATTTTTGGCGGGCCGAGAGGGGGAGGGGGGGCAAGCGATTTTTGGCGAGCCGTTTGGAAATTTAGGGGGGGCTCATAATTATTGTACAGCTCCTAATGCAGAACAGTTTCCGAAAAAAGGACACAAAATATATTTCCAAGTGCAATATGAACATTTTACATTAAATTAAACAAAAATGGACAGAAAGAACAAAATCTAACAAGCCTTAGCGGAATTGAACCCGGTACCTTCCGCACCTCAAGCGAGAATCGTACCACTGATCACCAATGTATTCAATTTGGAAATTTAAAGACTACATCATATTAAACATATCGAAGCCACTTGCGAAAAGATCAAATCTCTGACCGTTTTAGGAACAGTCATTCCTAAATGCGGAAGTAAGAACAAAAATTTTTTTCATATTAGACTTTAAAAAATCTATTTTTTTTCAATTAAGCACAATCTGGCAGTTGATGTTGTTGTTGCAAACTGTGCGCGCAGTAATAAAACAATAATTTGTTTTAAATATTTTGTTTTTCTGATGACTTGCAGTTAATGTAAGATTTCTATTTGTGTGGCTATAGTGTAAATGATGATGATGACGACGACGATGATGATGATGATGATGATGATGATGATGATGATGATGATGATGATGATGATGATGATGGTGATGATGATGATGGTGTAGATGATGATGATGATGATGATGATGATTATGATGATGGTGTTGTTGTTGTTGTTGTTGTTGTTGTTGATGATGATGATGATGATGGTGATGTTGTTGTTGTTGTTGATGTTGATGATGATGATGATGATGATGATGATGATGATGATGATGATGATGAGTCGTGATGGTGACGATGATGGCAGTAATGAAGGATTTAATTTAGTAATAAATTTTCAACCCCCCTCCCGCACCCACCCAGTCAATGTTGTTTTGATACTGAGACAGGAACGGACAATTGGTCTAGTATTGGCTCCAACATTGCTTTGGGGGAGGGGGGGATTACAAGCAATATGAAACATTAATGTTTGCCACTCATGTTACTTGTAATGTTTAAACAAAGAGCACGTTTCTATGGTATCACTCACAGTAACCTGCTTACTTCTCATGTATGTTTTTGCTTAACACGTGTGCTATGAGCCATCATCTCCAAAAACACAGTTCAGTGACCTCGAGGCCTCCATTCAACAAGAAAGTAAACCTGCTGTTATAGAGGATGAGGCCCACGTGCCAAGGCCAAATCGACTTTTACAATGTTTATTGAAGAGATAAAATATGCATAATCTTAGTTTGCGATAAGATAAGAGGTCAAATTTTTCCATGTTTTTAATAGAATTACATGCTAGGCATGTTTGTTCCTCTTTGTCGTTTGTGTATTAATTATCATCATCATCATCATCATCATCATCATCATCATCATCATCATCATCATCATCATCGTCATCATTATCATCATCATCGTCGTCGTCGTCATCATCATCATCATCATATCATCATCATCATCATTGCCTTCATCATTACCCGACTACTAGCCACAAACCCATACCAAGGAAAATAAAATATCAATTTTGCTGCAAGCCCTCAGAGAAAATTAATATACAAATATTTAAAATCATGTTTTATTACAACGTATCTAATAGTAATAGTAATTTACACACAACCATGACAACTGCTAAGTTAAGCTGAAATGAAAAAAATATAGACTATAAAAAGTCTATAATGAAAATAAATGTTGTTTAGAGTGGAGGTACGCTCGAGAAGGGCAGGGACCTTCAACAGCTATAAAAATAATCCCGGGGCTGTATAATTTTGACCAGCTCGTAAAAGAATTCACGAGTCGGATCGATGGACTCGAATTCAAATTCGACGAACGCAATGGAAAACTCGACATGATAATTCCCGAGCAGTATGAGATTTGGTTTTCAGACCGCGTTCGAGAAATGTTCGGATTGAACGACGAAGGGTGGCTATTGGCTAGTGAATACACGGGAGATCGAGCGATAGAATTTTCACCTCGAAGAATTCTGGTGTACCTGAATCAGCTGTCAACCACGGGTAATCTCGTAAAGAATAATGACGATGTTCTGCAGGAAGGTCGAGTTCTTGGGTGGATAGATCTCTCAAACGCCGCGTTCGGAGAATACTTCGTCACTAACTACGAGAAACCGAGTTTCAAAAAACTGCAAAATGGAACCATCCACGAGCTAGACTTCGACTTCAAAGTAGAATGGAAAAATTCTTCGAGAAAGCTCGATAATCACGATCAACCGTTGGATTTGGAATTTGAAATCCGATAGAATAAAAGAAAAAATGTCTATCTGGGGACCAACAATCGAAACGGAATCGACGCCAAAAGCTGGCGAAGATCAGTCAAAAAAACTGGTACGAGAATGACCGGAAGGATTAACATGGGAGATAAAAAAATAACGGGTCTGGCTAATCCAACCGAACCACAAGATGCAGCTACTGCGCAGTACGTTGCAAACTACGCGACACACCTCAACGATATCAAACTAAATACATCCGGGGGAACATTGACGGGCGATCTCGCGATGAGTGAGCACAGAATCACGGCTCTTGGAGGTCCTACCGAAAACAAAGATGCCACGTCAAAAGAATACGTGGACGCTCAGGTGCAGCTGTTAAAAGAGTACGTGGACGTTCTGGTGCAGCACGAACACGATATTGCCGTGCACAATGTGGGAAGGTACATCGCATTACCCAACGAAGAAGACGGAACGGTAACATATTTTTCCGTGAGAGCTAAGAAAAATGTAGATCTAGATTTAGACAAGCTGGTGGAGATCAAAAACGGGCAAGCCTTCAACGCTGACTCGAAACAAATAAGTATTAATGGCATTCCTACTACGACTCTGCCTAACGAAGGACGAGATCTCGAGATCATGCAACTCATTCGAGAGTAAGAAATTTTCTTCAATTTAAACCTCGCGATACGTCAACCGTGGAATCTTAGCTTTGTAGCCAAACCTGAAGATCAAAGCCCTCACGCGAACAATGCCATTTCGTTGACGTTTCAACCTAATCTAAGAACTTTCGCGTATTTGAACATCACCTGGAATGACGATGGAATAAGCTACGTTGTACTAAACAATGCGAGAAAAGTGGATCACACAGATTCATTGGAATTGGACGTGAGCCAGATGAATCACATCTCGATCGAGTACGTTCAAAACAAGCTGTGTTTTTTGATAAACGGCCACCAAAGACAAAATATGTACAGAACTCAAAGTTTCGTCAATCTAGTAAAAATCGACATGGGCGTTCAGCAGCTAGGAATTTTGAGTTTCTACGATAGAAACCTAGGTAAGCCGGAGATCGTTCAGCACTTCATCGACAATTACGTTTTGAATTTTACGAACGATGTAGTTTTGGTATAAATAAAGATGAAGCATCCTAGCGCACCAAAACTTTATCCCGATCTTCCACAGGGAAGCGAAGACTCAGGAGTCGAATTCCGACTGAAAAATATCGAAGAGATTCGAAAATTCTTGGACAACGAGGTCAGCGAGAGGGAAAAGCTGCGAAGAAAATACAAGGCAGCGTGGAACGTGCTCTATGGCGCGGCTCAAGTTTCGGGGCTCATCGCGGTCGGATCTGGAACGGGGGCAGTCGGGACGCTGGCCACCGGGGTCGGTGCCATCGTAAGCATTCCCCTCGGTGGGATCGCCATCGCCGGGGGCCTAGTCAGCGCGGCATGCGTAGCTCTTGGAAAGGCTACCATGAAAAAATTGGAAAAGCACGAAAGCGTAAAACGAACGGCTGAGTCCAGTTTGAATACGGTGAATGATCTGGTGTCCAAAGCCCTCGAAGACGGACGGGTCAGCAACGAAGACTTCCACCACATTCGGCGAGAGTTGGAAAACTACAGAGGTCATAAGGCCGGGATCAAACACCGAGCTCGCGCCGATCTGATCGAGTTGACGTCCGACAGAGAAAGAAAGATTCGCGCGGAAGCCGAAAAGATCGGCATGGATCGTGGAAAAAAAGAAACGATGACGTTCTTGAGCAACAACATGGGTTCGTGGGCTGCGGAGGCGGCCAGCAGGGGGTAAAAAAAATTAGAATTTAGTTTTACCGTGTGGAAATAAAAGAGATGGCGAATAAAAATCAAAAGCCCGACGAAGAACCGAAAATGCAAAACCTAGACGAAGATCTGGCCACGCTGGAAGTCAGAATGGAATTGAATGAGGAAGAAATTAGAAGGAATGAGCGAAAAATTTATAATCTTACTTGGTACTTTGGAATGGTCATTGGCGCAGTGTGTACCACAGTGGCTATCTGCGAGTACCAAAGACGATTCTAATTCCCATTTCAAACTCGAGAAAAAAAGCGCGCGTTCAGAATTTCCGAACGCGCGCGTTTTCTCGTGGGCGACGTAAAAAAAATTTTCACGCTACAAATTCAAAATCTGTAGCGAGAGTTCCGAATTCCCGATCTGGGCTACGAACTTTTTTTCGCTTTGTTCTCCTGGTAATATTTGCGGAAATATTCCTTCGAACAGTGCTGTTTCGTAGCCAGACCCAACTCGTGGCAAAACTTGAAGCCGTGCTTGGATTGCAAAGACGAAGCGGCGTAAAATTTTTCTCTCTTCTTTTGGGTCAATGGAATCCATGTTTCGCCAAAGTACACGAGCAATCGGTGGCATTCGGTTTTTAACTCGAGGAAAATTTCTTTCGTGCTCTCGTGAAATTTTCTGAATTCCTCGATTCTTTCCTGGAGCGCTTTTTCAAGACTCTGTCCTTGGTCCATTTTTTATATAATTTAAAAATCCTAAGTCAATTTTTTTTGCGGGCTGCCGCAAAGGCTTCCGTCGCGACACAAAAAAAGCACGCGCTTGGAAATTCCGAGCGCGTGCTTTTTTTCTCGAGTCAGCGGCATGCTATCGCTGCGTCAAAATCAGTGGCACCCCAGTCTTTGCAGAGTTTCACGATGTTTTCGTGCCCTCCTTCGGCGGCCCATGACATCGCCCAATTAAAATCAGTGGCACCCCAGTTTTTGCAGAGTTTCACGATGTCTTCGTGTCCTCCTCTGGCGGCATGTACCATCGCCCAAGTAAAATCAATGGCACCCCAGTCTTTGCAGAGTTTCACGATGTCTTCGTATCCTCCTCTGGCGGCACATGCCATCGCCCGATTAAATTCAGTAGCACCCCAGTCTTTGCAGAGTTTCACGATGTCTTCGTGTCCTCTTTCGGCAGCCCATTTCATCGCCCAATAAAAATCAGTGGCACCCCAGTCTTTGCAAAGTCTCACGATGTTTTCGTGCCCTCCTTCGGCGGCCCATGCCAACGTCCGATTAAAATCAGTGGCACCCCAGTCTTTGCAAAGTCTCACGATGTTTTCGTACCCTCTTCCGGCAGCACATGCCATCGCCTAATTAAAATCAGTAGCACCCCAGTTTTTGCAAAGTCTCACGATGTTTTCGTACCCTCCTATGGCGGCACATGCCATCGCCCGATTAAAATTAGTAGCACCCCAGTTTTTGGAGAGTTTCACGATGTCTTCGTGCCCTCCTCTGGCGGCACATACCATCGGCCAATTAAAATCAGTGGCACCCCAGTCTTTGCAGAGTCTCACGATGTCTTCGTGTCCTTCTTCAGCGGCACATTCCATCGCACTTTCGAGTTGAGTCTCGTCAAAGAGCCATTTCAACGTCACGAGGGATTCTCCGTTTTTACAAGCCTCCACAAAATTCTTGGATCCCTTATACTCCACGCCCAGTTGTCGACGGAAATGAGCCGAAAACTTCAAGAGCTCATTTTTCGTCGCCTCGGATTTGAGACTCGCGATCCCGGCCAACGTTGCGAGTTTTTCCATTTTGAATTCCCGAACTTTTTTCTAGGCTCGCGCAAATTCTAAGACAATTTTTTCGCGGGGCGCGGCGGCTTCCGCAGCTGCTGCCGCAGGGGCTTCCGACGGGGACTGCCGCCGCAGTGGCTTCCGACCGAATTTTCCCGTTTGGTCGGGGAAAAGTTTCGAGCACGTTTTTTCACAAACGGGGTGTTAAGCGGGGCTCCTGAGTAAAGGTGCTTCTGACAGGGATTTCCCGTTAGTCGAGGTAAATGAGCTGGGTGTTTCTGACAGGGATTTCCCGTTAGTCGAGAGGTAAAATGAGCTTAGGTGCTTCTGACCGGGATTTCCGTTAGTCGAGGGAAATGAGCTGGAATCGGCCTTCCACTACTACTCCTCTTCTTTTTGGAAATATTCCGATATGGCAGATTTTCATAAGAATACAAATATCAATATGTTCTCATAAAATCATCAGATTAAAAGGTCCTAACCAGTTGAAACCCCTGAGATATTAACCATATACTATGCCTTACTCCGGGCGTCGCGAAACTCCTTCAAAATCAGGTCATGATGGTTTTCATACGAGTAATTATGGGCGAAAAACGTGGATCATACTGCAGTTACTGTCCGTTTTCCTATACACAATACACAGTGCTCTTTCCCATTGACGCGTGACCTTTACAAATAGCCCTACGTTAACAGTATGGGGATATGACTAGTTAACGTCGCTGTGTGAAAAATAACCGGCCAATATTAAAAGTACTCTTCTAAAGTTCTAGAAAATATAGTTTTTAACATGTCCTAAATTTTTAGCTAATTTAGATGTTTGGAAATATTCGTACTTTGGTGTTTTAGTTAATGTTATAGGTAATAGTACATTGCCTAGTTAACGTCGCTGTGTGAAAAATAACCGGCCAATATTAAAAGTACTCTTCTAAAATTCTAGACAATATAGTTTTGTAACATGTCCTAAATTTTTAGCTAATTTAGGTGTTTGGAGAGGGTCGTACTTTTGTGTTTTAGGAAGGACATGTAAACGACAGATAACACCAAAAATATGAAGAAATTATTTCAAACCGTGTTAAGTCAAAATTCATTATGTTGCTCATTTTGAAGAATGCTGGTTTACAAAAAGCACGCCATTGTCTGATTTCGTGAACAAAGCCACACATAACATTGTTTCCTTTCGTTTCCTTTATAATCGGTTACCCAACTGAAGCTATGAATACCAGCTTTATTGCGATATCGCACATGAAAACAGTCACTTGTGCACAACCAGAGAAGATCCGATTTAATCAGTTGAGCTGTTTCAATGAGTGTTATCTTGGTTTAATAGCTTTTAATGGGGTTAAGTCCTGCAAAGGTCGAGATGAATTCTACTGTAGACATGACTGCATCATGTTTGTAGCAGAAGAACCCACCAATCGACAAAATATACATGTACCTGCCCTGATATGGTGTAAGCGTGACAAAACTATCGTTTTGTAGAAATAATTGTTCAAACAAGAAGTAGCTGCTTTGAATGTTTGTTTTGTACGTTTTAATCAATTAATGATTACGCATAGACCTGTAACACTTTTACTTTTTGAGAGTTTGATAAAGCTGTAAAACCTGTTCCTACTTTATACATTGGAATACCTTTTATGTCATTAAAACTTAACTTTATGAGGCGCTTACCAGGCAAATTATGTGATAGACCTAGGGCCTATAATAAAAAGCTCAAAATAGTGAAAAAATATCATTAATTAAAATTAGCTTGATTTCAATTTGCTATCTACTGAAGATGGCACGATTTCAATTTGCTATCTACCGAAGATATCATGATTTCAATTTGCTACCTACTGAAGATAGCATTATTTTAGTTTGCTACCTACTGAAGATAGCATTATTTCAATTTGCTATCTACCGAAGATAGCATGATTTCAATTTGCTATATACAGAAGGCAGCGTGATTTCAATGTGCTATCTACTGAAGATAACATGATTTCAATTTGCTACCTACTGAAGATAGCATGGCTTCAATTTGCTATATACTGAAGATAGCATAATTTCAAGTTGCTATTTACCGAAGATAGCGTGATTTAAATTTGCTATCTACCAAAGATTGCATGATTTCAATTTGCTATATACCGAAGATAGCGTGATTTCAATTTGCTATCTACAGAAGATAGCATGATTTCAATTTGCTATATACAGAAGATAGCATGATTTCAATTTGCTCTCTACCGAAGATAGCATGATTTCAATTTGATACCTACTGAAGATAGCATGATTTTAATTTGCTATCTACCAAAGACCTTGTTGTGAAGACAGAGAAGAAGAAGGGGGGGGTACTTTGAAATAATTAAGTAAATAGGCCTATATTAAAGATATTCAAAACATGAATACACACATTTTGTACTTTTCTCAACTAAAAATTTCAAATTAGAAAGTGCCCTTTTGCATCAATCATTCAATTTTCTGTCCAACCTCTGCAAAACTCTGCATGTTGATGAACATGATGAAATGTGGGTTTTTTGGTGATTCCGAACTGAGTTTTAAAACATCATTTCTTCCGAACGGAATGTCGCAGAGGGATGAAATTTTGCAAAATGACTAGAAACTATCTCTAGTTTACTTTAAAAAGTAAAAATTTGGATTTTGATAACTATTGACGTTTATAAGAGGCTTTCGAGATGTGTTACTATGTTCGCGCTTCTGTACAAAAAGACATCGAATAAGGGCGGAAGTCTTTAAAAAATCAGTTTATTTCAGTCACAAATGCTTTAAATAACTTTTGTGATTAATTTTAGGAACATTTGTTAAAAAATGTACCCAAAAATACAGGTCTCTGATGTCAAGAAAAGCATGAAAAATCGCTTTCGTGAGTGCTTTTGCTGTAAATTTATACCAGATCAGAATAACGCATAAAACTTGTATTTTTGCTTAAATTGCCAATATCAGTAGGCCTTGTTTTGAAGACAGAGAAGAAGAAGGGGGCACTTTGAAATAATTAAGTAAATAGGCCTATATTAAAGATATTCAAAACATGAATACACACATTTTGTACTTTTCTCAACTAAAAATTTCAAATTAGAAAGTGCCCTTTTGCATCAATCATTCAATTTTCTGTCCAACCTCTGCAAAACTCTGCATGTTGATGAACATGATGAAATTTGGGTTTTTTGGTGATTCCGAACTGAGTTTTAAAACATCATTTCTTCCGAACGGAATGTCGCAGAGGGATGAAATTTTGCAAAATGACTAGAAACTATCTCTAGTTTACTTTAAAAAGTAAAAATTTGGATTTTGATAACTATTGACGTTTATAAGAGGCTTTCGAGATGTGTTACTATGTTCGCGCTTCTGTACAAAAAAAAGACATCGAATAAGGGCGGAAGTCTTAAAAAATCAGTTTATTTCAGTCACAAATGCTTTAAATAACTTTTGTGATTAATTTTAGGAACATTTGTTAAAAAATGTACCCAAAAATACAGGTCTCTGATGTCAAGAAAAGCATGAAAATCGCTTTCGTGAGTGCTTTTGCTGTAAATTTATACCAGATCAGAATAACGCATAAAACTTGTATTTTTGCTTAAATTGCCAATATCAGTAGGCCTTGTTTTGAAGACAGAGAAGAAGAAGGGGGGGGGGGGGGGTACTTTGACATAATTAAGTAAATAGGCCTATATTAAAGATATTCAAAACATGAATACACACATTTTGTACTTTTCTCAACTAAAAATTTTAAATTAGAAAGTGCCCTTTTGCATCAATCATTCAATTTTCTGTCCAACCTCTGCAAAACTCTGCATGTTGATGAACATGATGAAATTTGGGTTTTTTGGTGATTCCGAACTGAGTTTTAAAACATCATTTCTTCCGAACGGAATGTCGCAGAGGGATGAAATTTTGCAAAATGACTAGAAACTATCTCTAGTTTACTTTAAAAAGTAAAAATTTGGATTTTGATAACTATTGACGTTTATAAGAGGCTTTCGAGATGTGTTACTATGTTCGCGCTTCTGTACAAAAAGACATCGAATAAGGGCGGAAGTCTTAAAAAAATCAGTTTATTTCAGTCACAAATGCTTTAAATAACTTTTGTGATTAATTTTAGGAACATTTGTTAAAAAATGTACCCAAAAATACAGGTCTCTGACGTCAAGAAAAGCATGAAAAATCGCTTTCGTGAGTGCTTTTGCTGTAAATTTATACCAGATCAGAATAACGCATAAAACTTGTATTTTTGCTTAAATTGCCAATATCAGTAGGCCTTGTTTTGAAGACAGAGAAGAAGAAGGGGGGGGGTACTTTGACATAATTAAGTAAATAGGCCTATATTAAAGATATTCAAAACATGAATACACACATTTTGTACTTTTCTCAACTAAAATTTTAAATTAGAAAGTGCCCTTTTGCATCAATCATTCAATTTTTTGTCCAACCTCTGCAAAACTCTGCATGTTGATGAACATGATGAAATTTGGGTTTTTTGGTGATTCCGAACTGAGTTTTAAAACATCATTTCTTCCGAACGGAATGTCGCAGAGGGATGAAATTTTGCAAAACGACTAGAAACTATCTCTAGTTTACTTTAAAAAGTAAAAATTTGGATTTTGATAACTATTGACGTTTATAAGAGGGCGCACCACCAAATCACTCCACGATTTATGTAACAGTGAAATTCGGTTAAAATAGTCCACCGCTTATTTGAGCTTGTTTCGGCTTTATTTTCTAAACGTATAGTCAAATTTTGCCCGTTTTCAGCTCATTTGCTTCCGACAAGTATATACATGAAGAATTCGGAGAAAAAGTCCCAATTTTTTATTACAGAGTTGAAGTTCTGGCGCGAATTTGAACAACGTCCGGTTTCCAAAATTGAGTGATTTTATAGGGTTGAATTTTCACAATTTTTTCTTTGCGGCAAAATAACAGAAAAAGTCGGTGGTTAGCAATATATTCCGTTAAAAGAATAATATTCTACACATGATCAGCTTTAATCTGATACCAAGCTTTATAGTTGAAATACGTAATTCAAGTGCCAAAACGAGATCCAAATGTAGGCCTTTTACCGTGTATTTCAATGGCGAATATGTTCACCAAGTAGTCGGTATTCAATCTGTTTCAAGTCACATTCGATGGCGAATATGTTCACCAAGTATTCTTCATTCAATCTGTTTCAAGCTTAGATTATTAATACACAGATTGGAATTTTCCATGCCTGTGCCCTCTAAGCGTACTCGAATTCAGCTGACGCCGGTACAGCGTACAGACCTGGCAACATCGCTTATCTTACGCGCGAAGTTTCTTTTGTGTACGCTCGCGCTAGTGCGCTATTTTTGAGTTTGCTCACGCGGTACCTGACTTAGCGTCGATCCCCTGAGGCAACATGCCATGTTTCCGCGGTATGGTTTCAAGTCATATTCGATGGCGAATATATTCACCAAGTATTCGTTATTCAATCTATTTAAAGTCATATTCGATGGCGAATATATTCACCAAGTATTCGGTATTAAATCTATTTCAAGTCATATTCGATGGCGAATATGTTCACCAAGTATTCGTTATTCAATCTATTTCAAGTCATATTCGATGGCGAATATATTCACCAAGTATTCGGTATTAAATCTATTTCAAGTTATATTCGATGGCGAATATGTTCACTAAGTATTCGTTATTCAATCTATTTCAAGTTATATTCGATGGCGAATATGTTCACCAAGTATTCGCTATTAAATCTATTTAAAGTCAGATTCGATGGCGAATATATTCACCAAGTATTCGCTATTAAATCTATTTAAAGTCATATTCGATGGCGAATATGTTCACCAAGTATTCGTTATTAAATCTATTTCAAGTTATACTCGATGGTGAATATGCTCACCAAGTATTCGGTATTAAATCTATTTCAAGTTATATTCGATGGCGAATATGTTCACCAAGTATTCGGTATTAAATCTATTTCAAGTCATATTCGATGGCGAATATGTTCACAAAGTATTCGGTATTAAATCTATTTCAAGATATATTCGATGGCGAATATGTTCACCAAGTATTCGCTATTAAATCTATTTCAAGTTGTATTCGATGGCGAATATTGTCTATAAGTATTCGTTATTCAATGATATATTTGATGCCAAGTATGTTCACCAAGTATTCGTTATTTAATCTATTTCAAGTCATATTCGATGATGAATACATTTACGTCAACAAACATTCGTTAAAAGAAAAGAAAAAAGTCAATTAGGCCTATATAATTTCAACATGTTAAAATACTTTTAAAAAGATAATTGATGATTATCTAACAATCATATTAACAAACACTATTTTATTTTCGTTTTATGAAAGAAAAGGGTTGTCATGATTCTATAATTATATGATTTAAAATGAACTAAGTTGGATCACTTGACATTCAGTTGGATGAATGATTTGTTAAATAGCTGTATCCACGAGTTTTCTGTGTTTCTTAGACATTTCATGTTTCTTCTTGTCCCCCAATCTGATGAATGATTTGTTGCAATAGCTACATTGATGAGGTTTCTCTCCTGTATGAATCATTTCATGCTCTATCTTTTTTCCAAATGTTATGAATGATTTGCTGCAGTATTTACATTGATATGGTTTCTCTCCTGTATGAATCATTTCATGCCTGTTCTTTTCTGCTAGCCTGATAAATAATTTGTTGAAATAGCCACATTGATGAGGTTTCTCTCCTGTATGAATCAATTCATGTTCTTTCTTGGATCCCAATCGGCTGAATGATTTATTGCAGTATTTACATTGATGAGGTTTCTCTCCTGTATGAATCATTTCATGGATATTCTTGTTTCCCCATGTCCTGAATGATTTGCCACAATAGCCGCATTTATGAGGTTTCTCCCCTGTATGAATCTTTTCATGCGTATTTTTGTTTCCCAATGTCGTGAATGATTTCTTACAATAGCTACATTGATGAGGTTTCTCTCCTGTATGAATCATTTCATGCATATTCTTGTCTCCTAGCCTGATGAATGATTTGTTACAATAGCTACATTGATGAGGTTTCTCTCCGGTATGAATCATTTCATGTGTATTCTTGTGTCCCAGTTGACTGAATGATTTGTTACAATAGCTACATTTATGCCTTTCCTCTCCCTTGTGAATCTTTTCGTGCGTATTCTTGGTTCCCAATCGATTGAATGATTTGTTGCAATAGCTACATTGATGTGGTTTTTCTTCCGTGTGAATCATTTCATGCCTTTTCTTGCTTCCCATTTGGATGAATGATTTGTTGCAATAACTACATTTATGAGGTTTCTCTCCTGTATGGATATTTTCATGATCTTTCTTGTGTCCCAATTGGTTGAATGATTTGTTACAATAGCTACATTGATGTAGTTTCTCTTCCGTGTGAATCTTTTCACGCATATTCTTGTTTCCCAATTGGTTGAATGATTTGTTGCAATAGCTACATTGATGAGATTTCTTTCCTGTATGAATTATTTCATGTTCCTTCTGTCCCAAATAGCGGAACGATTTCTGACAAAAGCTGCATTTATGGCGTTTCTTTACTTCACTCCGCTTGTTCTTCCTTGATTTCAAATGACCTGGAACCACTTTCGATATTTTGCGCGGATCTTGACATCTTCGTTTTTTATGTCTTTTCGTTTGTATCTTCACACAGCCAGCCTTTGGTTTTAAAGCTGGATTGCTGAACAATAAGGCTTAATAGTCAGCTCATGGCTGCGAAGATGTGATTTATAACGTGGAATGTTTTCAATAAATCTTCTTTTACAATACTTGCATACCGGATCTAGTAGTAAATCCCATTGTCGCTTAGGTCTCATCGTGTCTTCTGAAAAATAACAATGATAAAAATCATTTTGATTTACACTAATTTTCAGGAAAAGAGTGTACTTCAATTAGTGCTCATTAAGTTTTGGACATCATTAGTCTTGATGAATATGCAATTATTCTAGTAGTAGGAATGTTAATGGCGGGTTATGGAATAAGTATTTCTTTTGATATCGGTATTGCGTAAAATAGTACAGGGTGAGTGAAAAAATAGGTGCAATAAAGAAAAAAGCCATATTTGTTTCAGAACCAAGTAACATTTTTCAGTTGTTGAAACTGTGTCAAAATTCTACATCTAATAGTCACCTTGTGCATGTTGTGTGAAAATAAATAAATAATCGCATTTACGGTTTTATTTTAATGGGGCTTTTTTTCTGAGATATGCTCTACCCAATTTCAATTGTGGATGTGGCATCAGGTTTTTTTTAGATGAGAGCATAAAATGCGCAATCTTGTTAACCCGTCTTTCAAAACGAATTTGTGTCAAAGGCATGACAAAAGTCATCGTGTTATTATTTTCCTGTAGTTTTCCTTGATGCACACTGCTCGATAACAATAATTTTACGTGGTAGGCCTACAACAAGCTACCTTCATCATGTCCATGGTTATATCCTCGATTATAGTGAAAATGGCCGAACTCGTTTTATTATTTAGATTTTATGAGACATGACTTTTGCCGTGCCTTTGATACAAATTCGTTTTGAAACACGGGTTAACAAGATTTTGTGATTCGCCGTGTCAAAATACAAACATACCGACCCTCCTGATCATGCTGATTGTGGAGCCAAAAGAGTGGACAAGTAAACAACTTCTTTAGATACATCAGCTAAATATACATTTTGAAAACTCACCTGGAAAATATATTCCTTTTAAATAAAACACGGCAGGATTTTTGTAGCGTCAGGATGGCCTTCAGCGCAGGAGCAAAATATAAAAGGTTATGTCGGAATGTCGATGGAATATGAACAAAGCAGCTGATATTCTTCCCTATACAGGTAAGATCATTGAAGACTTAGTCAGAAAACATTTCACTTCTACAATCATGTTAAGTGTATCGTCATGACGGAGCTGAGTGATCACAAATGAATACAAACAGGAAGCTGCGAAGTAATATGCAAATTAGCAAGATCACAGCATGGAAGAAAGAGATAAGAAGGAACCACAACGAACGCATTCACTTTGTCCACTCCCTTTACCGACATTTAGTTGACATTGTTATTCATGAGGATTTACTTTGATCAATACCCCGCGTTAAATAGGTGATTGGTATTGTACTCCATGTATTTGCATGTCTTCTGGAGCGTGTGTGAAGGATGATTTGAACTAATGACCTTCCGTGCAAGCACCCTATAGGATTTTCTTTGGTGACGTGATCATCGGTCATTGATGGCCTACATCTTTTTCTTCCATTTTGCCCAATTTTTCCGAACTTTGATGACTTTTTTCTCAGAGTTGGCAGTCTTTGGCACTGAAACGAGTTAGCTAGGTACGATTATACACATATAAACTATTAAATTAAACAGGTTTTATGTACCGGACTCAACCGGAACATTGTGCATTATTTAAGAACATTTTACATCTATTTTTCATCGAAAAAGTCACCAAAATCTTACCTTATTTGCTAAAGATGAAACTCAGCAAAAAACGGCCGATTTTGATTACCTTTTCGATGTTTTATAGGACATTTTCTACACAACACGATCAAGAAAACAGTTTGACTGTAGATCCCAAAACAAAGCTACTATACATGTTCAGAGCATCAGTGAAATTCCATAATCTTACTTCTGGGTAGCGTTTGTTTGTTCGTGGATGGGTTTGTTATACATTTTTCCAGTAATGATTTTGCCAAGCATCGATCGCGGTAAATGGATCATACATGAAAGTAAGTACCATTGATAGCTTTTCTTTTCATGCGTCAATAGATAAGCGGATTAAAACTTGGCCGATCGAAGTTGTTGTGGTTCCTTCTCATCTCTTTCTTCCATGATCACAGGAAATGAAGTACCCTACTTGAATGTGAAGAGAGGTAACGATCAATATATTGAACTGTGGATGGTGTGCTTGAAACAAGTTCAACTCAAAACAATTGAAGTACATCAAATCAAATAGACAATACCTGGACTATGCAATGTAGCCTACAACTTGAGCATTTACATTTTTCAAGCAGGTCTACTTTTATAAAATTAAAATTCTCAGGTGTCGGCGTTTTAGGCATTTATACGCTCTTCTTTGGAAATATTCCGATTTGGCAGATTTTCATAAGAAAACAAAATATCAATTATGTTGTCATTAAATCGACAGGTTGAAAAAATCCAAATCAGTTGATATCTTTGAGAGTGTCACGCCTTACGCCGAACGTCTCGAAATTTCTTCAAAATCAGGTCCGAGATAATGATTTTCATAGGAATAATTGTGGGCGACTGAGCATATCGCAATATCAATATCATTCGTGAAATACAAGTCTTGATTTCAGATCATGGCATGAAACCCTTCCAGTGGTGTAACTGATTGGTCAAAATAGACATGGATTTATTTGTAAATTATATGCAAGCTTTTGAACATGTCCCCCTACGTATAGCCATTCTATGAATAAACCCACAATTACCCCATTTCAGGATTTTTTTAGAGTCAAAGACAGTGAGTAAGGAAAGTACAATTGGTTCAAAGAAAACACGCCGTTTCGAACCAATAATCCACGACGTTTTGGACTCAATAGTCCTTTTTTTTAGTGATATCAGAAAATTGAAACTTAAACAAAACAATTCTAGCTCTACGTTACACTCTATATACATTATAGCACTAATCTGTCCTTTATAAATATGCTAAATATAAGAGTCTTGTAAAATTTTACCTTGCTTTCTACTACGAAATAGCGTTATTTTACCTTGCGCTTTTGTTATATTATGGAGATACATTCATTCAACTGGGCCATATGGAAGAACAGGGGAATATTTAAATTTTCCCCTGAATATGGACCCAGTATAAAGAAGAAATAAACAAACAACTTGTGTGTTATCTGCTGCATACATCGTAATTTTAATATGCTATCTACTGAAGATAGCGCCATTTCAATTTGCTATCGATCGGAAGAAAACCTATTTCAACATGCTATCTACTGAAGATAACGCCATTGCAATTTGCTATCTGAAGACGACCTATTTTAACATGCTATCTACTGAAGATAGCGTCATTTCAATTTGATATCTGAGGACAGCCTTTATTCTTGATGATTATTAATCAAATCAATACTATTGGTTTTTGATCAATGATGATATCAAATTGTACTACCTAAAAGTATTAAAAAATAATGAAGTTGGTTTATTTATATTTTCTGAGACATGGTAACATCAAAACTGCTGATAACTCAGTTTCGCCAAAACCTGTAGACTTAATGAAAACCTATGATGTTTGGTAATAATTTTAATGTGCTATCTGAAGACAGCCTATTTCAACATGCTATCCACTTATATAGAATTATACCAGTTTGCTTTGCTATCTGAAGACATCACATTTCATGAAAACCTATGATGTTTGGTAATAGTAAAACGGTCAAGTTAATAATTTTAATGTGCTATCTGAAGACAGCCTATTTCAAGATGCTACCCACTTAGCTAGCATTATACCAGTTTGCTTTGCTATCTAAAGACATCACATTTCAATGCAAATTTGACATTTCACAATGGAAAAATAAACAATAATCATGTATTATGTACATGCATTTCGTGTTTTTATTGGATTTCATCACCATAACATTACAACTAGGAAACTAATGAAAAGCCTTACATTAAAGGTGTAAAACTAAACATTTAACATAGAGGCGAGTGATTTTACGTACTAATTAGGCCAAATAAAAAATAAACATGTTTCACGTCCCCTCCCGCTTCCTTTTGTGAGGTTTCTTCAATTATTTTTTGATTTTTTGAAATTCAGTTATAACTTTTCAAAACTATATTTCTAGGAAGTAGAGATGCTTTCTACAGCCTTGCTAATACACAAGAAACACTTTTGGAAGGTTTTGAGATAATGAGAGGGGGCCTACCTCTCAGAACAACGAATAAAAATAGGCCTCCTCCTTTTTCCAGGCATTATTGTGTACGCTAAAACAGCTCTAATTACAGTTGAATTATGGGTATTTACACCGATTTTGCGATAAAAAAATAAAAAGCCCCCTCCTCCTCCTTTTTTTCAAAAATCCGGACGTGAAACATGCTTTTTATTTTACTTGGCCTTATTGAACTAGAATCAAAGGGCATGTGCACATTCCTTTATGAAGATTATAGCTTACAAACTTTACCACTTAACTTAGTATTAAACACTCACTGTTTCTCAAAATATTACTATCACCGTCACGAATCTTCATCAATTGACATATTATCAGTGTGGAATTTTGTTTGATCAACCAATAAGAATCTAGGTATTATGTAGAGATTCAATAAACCAATCAGATCTTCACTTCTACGTTATCATCTTAGTGCACTCAATGGTTTATTTATCAGCAATCAGCCTATAGTAAGTTGATCAATGAAGTTCCTCAGTGTTTTCCGTTAGTTCGGAAAGATTCTGATATTGCAGAACTTAACATTAAGAATACCAAATTCTTGTTCACTTGAAGTTGATAAATAATTATTACAGATTGTTTACAAGTTCATAAAAACAATTAGACCAGGGCTTCACGTGACACGACCTAAGAGGTCTACCAATCGGAACAGATGATTTTACAAAAAAATCTGATCTAACAGGTTTTCAGGAGCAAAACTATGTTACAGTGCACATCAAGTTTAAAATAATTATATTTTTGGAACAAAATCAACAAACCAATCAGGTCAGGATTGCAGGACTTCACTTGACTCCACCTAAGAGATCCACGAATCAGAACAGATTCTTTTACAAAATTGTCATTGACATTTGGTGCAATTGTGACGAAACACCAATGAAAACTGTGAACTGACTGCTGATAAAAGCATGTTATTGGGTCAGACTTTTATTATTTGATGTGGAATATTTTCACCAAGTATTCGTTATTTAATCTAATTCAAGTCATAATCAATGACAAATACATTTACGTCAACAAACATTCCTTAAAAGATATTGACTTGAAAAAACAAATTTCAGCAACATTAAACATGTTAAAATACTTTGAAAAAGATAAATGGTGATAAAAAAAATTAACAATCATATTGCCACATACAAGTTTATTTTCGTTTTATGAAGGAAACAAAGTGTCATCATTAAATCTGATTGACAACCTGATTCAATTTAGCGCGACATCTACAAAGAATATTATCATTAATCAATTACAATTACATTGTTAAAAATGCATCACTTAACATTCAGTTGGATGAATGATTTGTTAAATAGCTGCATCCATGAGCTTTCTGTGTTTCTTAGACATTTCATGTTTCTTCTTGTCTGTCAATCTCGTGAATGATTTGTTGCAATAGCTACATTGATGAGATTTCTCTCCTGTATGAATCTTTTCATGTTCTTTCTTGTTGCCCAATGTCGTGAATGATTTGTTACAATAGCTACATTGATGAGGTTTTTCGCTTGTGTGAATCTTTTCATGCTCTTTCTTGTTTCCCAATTGGCTGAATGATTTGTTGCAATAGCTACATTGATGAGGTTTCTCACCTGTATGAATCATTTCATGCGTATTCTTTTTCCCGATGTCGCAAATGATTTGTTGCAATAGCTACATTGATGAGGTTTCTCTCCTGTATGAATCATTTCATGTTCTTTCTTGGGTCCCAAATGGCTGAATGATTTATTGCAGTATTTACATTGATGTGGTTTCTCTCCCGTATGAATCTTTTCATGTCTATACTTGTTTCCCAATTGACTGAATGATTTGTTACAATAGCTGCATTTATGCGGTTTCTCTCCCGTATGAATCATTTCATGAGTATTCTTGCTTATCAATAAGCTGAACGATTTGTTGCAATAGCTACATTTATGGGGTTTCTCTCTCGTGTGAATTTTTTCATGTATATTCTTGTTTCCCAGTTGGCTGAATGACTTGTTACAAAAGCTGCACTGATGAGGTTTCTCTCCCGTGTGAATCTTTTCATGCGTAATCTTGTTTCCCAATCGGCTGAATGATTTGTTGCAATAGCTACATTGATGAGGTTTCTCTCCTGTATGAATCATTTCATGTTCTTTCTTGTGTCCCAAATGGCTGAATGATTTATTACAATAGCTACATTGATTACGTTTCTTTACTTGCTTATCCTTCTTTGCATTCAAGTGACCTGGAGCCCTTTTCGATATTTTGCGATCTTTACATCTTCGTTTTTGATGTCTTTTCGTTTGTATCTGCACACAGCCAGCCTTTGGTTTTAAAGTTGGATTACTGTACCAATACCAACTCAGCTCATGGCTGCGAAGATGTGATTTATAACGTGTAATGTTTTCAATAAATCTTCTTTTACAATACTTGCATACCGGATCTAGTCCCATTGTCGCTTAGGTCTCATTATGTCTTCTGAAAAATAACAATGAAAAAAATCATTTATTTATTTATTTATTTATTAACCATATTTAAACAGGGTAACTTACTCAACAATTATTACAATGTTGATTTTCAGTAGGGCCCTGAGACAAACATATAAAAGCATTAAAATACACGTAGATCATACATTGTAAAAACATATCAAATGGAGCTTACATTAATATTATACAGCATTAAAAGCATAGGTGTTAGAGAAAATCATTAAACTGGTCAAATAAGTTGTACTACAATTAAACAAAAAACCCAAGTTATTATAATGAGTAATTAAAAGAAACACGAAGTATTTAAAACATTTGACATGTATGAGCTGTAAAATCAGTAGCACTACAGTTTCAGGTCTTCTTTTAGTTTCTTTTTGAAATGCATTTATGAGTTGACTTGACGAATATCTTTCGAAATGGCATTCCATAATACATTACCTTTGTATTGGAAAGAGCTTTTACCATAATTTGTATTGCACTTTGGAACAATACAGGTGACCACTTACACTACCTCTAGTGTTCAGAGTGTGTGCTCTGGAGTGTATGATACTAACTGGACGAAACAAATCATGAAGGTAGGAGGGTGCAATTTCATTTTTAACTATAAACATCATACATCCAGTTAAGTAAATAATACGGTCTTTTATATTCATGAAGCCTAAAGTACGAAGCATGTCGTTTATATGAGTTCTGTATGGTGCACTTAGTATAATTCTCATTGCCGTGTTTTGGAGTTTTTGAAGCTTATTTCAATTTATCACACTGCAGCTACACGAATAGTAATTGCATAATCAAAATGTGGTAAAACCATAGATAGTGCTGTAAATAGTAATCAGTGAACTTCTTGGCACAACAAACTATCCCAGCAAACACAAAAATGTTTAAAAACGTTTTAAACAAGTTATATTTTGCGTTTTGGTTTAGGTAAAAACGTTTTAATAACATTAAATGTCGGGTTATATAAAGGTCATGAATACGTTTTAAAACGTTTTGTATGAAAACACACTACAACAATATTTTTTAAATGTTTTCAAAATGTTATTGTAAACTATTTTTTGCAAACATTTTTTGCCAAATATTTTGTCAACACTTAAATAACATTATCTTAAAATATTTGCAGTAAGTTTTTGAATGTTATTAAAACGTTTTATACCCTTTATATACCCTTTATATAACCCGACATTTAAACGTTTTCTGACAACCTTTTACAACCTTTTGCGAATGATGTCGAAAACGTTTTGTGTTTGCCGGGATGGTTATATCTTCAATTATAGTGAAAGTGACCCAACCCGTTTCACTATTTAGATAATGGGACATGACCTTTGTCATGCCTTTGACGCAAATTCGTTTTGAAAGACGGTGACAAGATTTTGTGATTCGTCGTGTCAAAATAGAAATAAATAATAACAAAAATTCGGACTGACTGATTCTGCCGATTGTGGAGCCAAAAGGGTGAGCAATTACACAAGTACACAACTTCTATGTTAAGATACATCCACCCTGAGATACATTTTGAAAACTCACCTGGAAAATGCCCAGGAACAATATTCCTTTTGACACGGCGAGGCTTTTGTAGTGTTAGGATGGGCTTCAGTACAAGTAGGTTATGGAATATGAACGCAGCTGATATTCTTCCCTAGACGTGTAAGATTGAAGACTTGGTCACTGAGAAGACATTTCTGGCCTACAATGTAAAGTGTATCATCATGACGGAGATGGTCATAAGTGGCGACAAAATGTACAACGAAAGAAGTGAATGGAAACAGGAAGCTGTGCAGTAATTAGCAAGATCACAGGAAATGGAAGTAATTGACGAGAAGGATATGTCAAGAGAGGTAGCGATGAATATTCACCTGTGGATGC